>NC_043716.1:7620494-7624087 GCF_006229205.1 Suricata suricatta
GTTAGAAAGAAAGGGAGACACAGAATCCGAAGCAGGCTCCAGGCTCTGAGCTGTCAGCACAGAGCCCGATGTGGGGCTCGAACCCATGAACTATGAGATCATGACCTGAGCTGAAGTCAGCTGCTTAACTGACTGAGCCACCCAGATGCCCCTGAGATTGAGTTTTCAATCGTAAGAAGCAAGGATCACTGGATAAAGATTCCTATTCACTCCCTGAAGTTTTAGTAGATAGATAGGTAGATAGATAGATAGATAGATAGATAGATAGATAGATAGATAGACAGATAGACAGATAGATAGATAGATATAGATAGACATAGATAGTAATTTGTCCTACTTCTAGTTGATCTGTCCTCACAGATTGTGACACATAACATTATTCTTCTGTATCCACTCTAGGAGTTATGGGCTAAAAGATTTTAAGCCAGGCTTAAAGTAGAATTGGTACCCTGAACAGCCACTGGCCAAGAGACATCTGACTATCTTAGAAACTATCAGAATGAGAAATCAAAGGCTGCACTTGATTATCCAGCTAGATTCCTACAGGTGTCCATAGATCTTGGATGGAGATGATGAATATCCATTGAAATCAACCATTACTGCTCAGAAGAGTCTGTTTTTTTGTGTCCCCCAATTTGGCCCTACATCTATTTGTAGAAGGTTCATGATCCATTGCTGCCCTTCGGGAATAACAAATACTTAGTGTGATTTTTATTAGTAATTTTCCCCCAGAGGCTTTATTTCCAATGATTTTGGCTCTTCAATTTCTTATCCAGTTGAACCAAGATTGATAAAGAAAATTCTGCTATGTTCAGACATTGATGTTTATCCATGGTAATGGTCTTCAGCGAGTAGGATTGTCCTACCACTTTCTCTGCCTTAGGCTCCTGAAAGACCAATTCCTTATGCAAAGTGGAAGAATGGCATTTGAACGAGGTTGTAGTTCATGGGAACATCGTTATGAACACACTCCTTCGAGGGCTGGCAGGGAGATCAGGGGGACAAGAGCTCTAGTA
This sequence comes from Suricata suricatta, assembly GCF_006229205.1. Lineage (NCBI taxonomy): Eukaryota > Metazoa > Chordata > Mammalia > Carnivora > Herpestidae > Suricata > Suricata suricatta. The sequence goes on from NC_043716.1 coordinate 7,621,511, forward strand.
ATCTAATCTGGCCACTGGGAAAGAATAAATTACTGCTCTTGTAGTACACATGACCTTCACCCCAGTTATATTTTTGAAATAATTACATGAGAGTCTGTCAGTGGTGTCTATGGGAGAGTCAAAACAGAATTTACAATTAGGTGGTCTGTTCACCCTTGGATGTAGCTCAATGTCTTGAGATAAATTTGAAGTTCAAATAATAAAGGCTCTGAAATTCTTCCAAAGCAGTCAGTCCATTCACAAAAGTCATTAAATGATGTCTAAAATTAGATGTCTAAAACAACTGTCTAGCTAACCTGCTACCTAAATTTTATATAACTGATAAATATTTAGATATATCTAGCTTGAAATGAATATTTGATTTTATTGATATATCATTTTAGTGGAATGTAGATCATAGAGCTCATGTCAATTTGTGGACATAGATGAGTACCATTGATTATCGTTCTGGTCCGATGTGAACCCAATCTTACACTCCTCTCTGTGCTAATGACATTTGTTGGCAGCTCTTATCTGAGAACTACTAATGTAGGCAAAGAAAGTCAGCTTTCTTTATTGGCTTTTTAAAATTAAAATTTGTTTCTATTGATGCCCTTAGGGTTTTTGAGATAAAGTTGCCCCCAGAATGTATTTCTAGTCACATATAGCTCATATGTAGCTTAGCAGAAACATGTCTTAAATATAACCCATGCAGTCAATAACCATAAGCAAGCACAAGTGATGATATTAACATCAGAAAAAGTAGACTTCAAGACAAGGAGTAATATCAGAGATGATTTCATAATGATAAAAACGAAATCTGACAATTACAGTGAGAAGCAGACACTGTGTGATTATGGTTGGTGGTTTTAGCAATTCTCTTTCCATAAAGGACAGAACAAGAATATGGTACAATAAGTAGGACTATAGAAGATTTGGGGGCACCTGAGAGGCTCAGTCAGTTGGGCACCCAACTTCAGCTGAGGTCAAGATCTCACAGTTGGTGAGTTCGAGCTCTGCATCTTGTGCTGACAGCTCGGAGCCTGGAGCCTGCTTCTGATTCTGTGTCTCCCTCTTTCTCTGCCCCTCCCCCGCTCCATCTCTGCCTCTGTCTCTCAAAAGTAAATAAACATTAAAAAATTTAAAAAAGATTTTAACAACACTATCATTCAACTTAACCTAAATAACTGATATTTACGGAACTATACCCAACCACAGTAGCATACACATTCTCTTCTGGTGGTCATGGAAAGTTCACCAAGATAGATCATATGCCGGGTCATAAAGCAAATCTTAATAAATACCATAGTAGGGATCACATAGACTATGTTCTCTGACTATAATGGAAATACATTAGAAGTTAAAACAAGAAGAAAACGCCAGAAAATCTCCAGCTATTTAGAACACGGGCTCTGCTTATGCTGTGCTCCTAACTAACCTCTGGGTGAAAAGAGAATTCATAAGGGAAACATTTCCAACTGAATGATGAAAGAAAACACAACACAGTAAATTTGAGGGATGCGGCAAAACCAGGAATTTAGAGCTCTGAATGTATATAGAGAGGGGAGAACGGTTTAAAATCAATCACCTCTACTTCCTTACGTACAACTTATGGTACTAGGGGAAAAAGGGGTGAATAAGCCCTGCATAAGTGGCTTAATTATGCAATTAATTCCTGCATAATGCTTAATGAATTTCCACTTATTCCTGCATAAGTGGAAGGGAGGAGATAATAAAGATAAGATCAGAAATCAGTGAAATGTAAAACGAACAATAGAGAAAAATCAGAAACACCAAAGGGTGGCCTTTGAAAGATCAATAAAATTGAAAAAACTTCTGGATTGACAACTGATGCATTGACTCTCCTTCTAGTTAGAGTGATAAAGGATGTGAGAAAATCCTTCATTCCTTTATCAAGAATAAAGACGGACATCAGTGTGGAGTCCACAGATATTTTACTTTTTATTTTATTTTATTATTTTTAAAAATCTTCATGTTTATTTTTAAGAGAGAGAGAGACAGGGTGCAAACAGAGGAGGGGCAGAGAGAAAGGGAGACACAGAATCTGAAGCAGGCTCCAGGCTCTGAGCTGTCAGCACAGAGCCTGATGCGGGGCTCGAACCCATGAACCATGAGATCATGACCTGAGCCGAAGTCAGATGCTCAACCAACTGAGCCACCTAGGCCTCCCTCAAACCGCTGTTTCTTTTTAAAAATTTTTAAATGTTTTTTTATTTATTTGAGAGAGAGAGAGAGAGAGAGAGAGAGAGACACAACATGAGCAGGAGAGGGTCAGAGAGAGAGGGAGACACAGAATTTGAAGGCAGTCTCCAGGTTCTGATCTAGCTGTCAGCACAGAGCTCAATGTGGGGCTCGAACCCACAAACCGTGAGATCATGACTTGAGCCAAAGTCGGACACTTAACTGACTGAGCCACCCAGGCGCTCCTCCACAGATATTTTAAAGGTAGGAAGAAAATATCATGAGCACATTTATGTCATTAAATTTAACAATGGGGATGACATGGAACAATTAAAAAAATTTTTTTAATGTCTTTTATTTATTTTTGAGAGACAGAGAGAGATAGTGAGAGCAGGG
>NC_043716.1:7624187-7637948 GCF_006229205.1 Suricata suricatta
TCATGACCTGAGCTGAAGCCGACGTTTAACCGACTGAGCCACCCAGGCGCCCCAACATGGAACAATTTCTTGACAGACACCAACTGCCAAAGAATCACAAGAAGAAACAGGTGATGTGAAAATTTAAAATACCCCAAATTAAATTTAATTCCTGTTGAAGCCTTCCCTCCAATAAAGCGCTGTGCAAGATGGCTTCCCTAGTAAAGTCTATGAAACAATTAAGGAAGAAATAAAACCAATTTTACGCAAACTGTCTGAAAACTCGAAGCTAGCATAACCCTGATCCCAAAACCAGACGAGAACATTGTAAGGAAAGCCCATCTATTTCTCTCATGCACACAGACTCCAGTGTCCTTTTCAAAATATTAGCAAATTGAATTCAGAAATATATAAAAATGATAATACATCATGAGACACTGAGGTTGGTTTCTTTTTTCCCCTCAAGAATACATGAGTGGTTTAACATTCGGAAATCAATCAGCATATTTCTCTAGAAAAACAGGAGAAAGGAAAACATTTCATGACCAACTCAGAAAAAGTATTGGCTACAATGTAAAACCCATTTGTGATAGAAATTCCCAGCAAACTTAGAATAGAAAAACCAGCCTGGTACTGAAGAACTATGAAAAAACTAAAGCTCACCTCACAGCAAATGCTGAAACTGAACACACTTTCTCTTACGATTTGGAACAAGATGGGAAGAAACCGCTGGGCTACATTTTGAAGGTTTTATTCCTGCACTCTCCTCTGTCTGCTCGTGTGCCTGTAGTTTTAACCACCTATGTTAAATTTTTCTTATTTTTTATAAAATTTTTAAATGTTTATTTATTTTTGAGAGAGAGCACGAGCAGGGGAGGGGCAGACAGAGAGGGAGACACAGAATCCGAAGCAGGTTCTCAGCTCTGAGCTGTCAGCACAGAGCCCGACATGGGGCTCGAACTCACAAACTATGAGATCATGACCTGAGCCAAAGTCAGATGCTTAACCGCCTATGCCGCCCAGGAGCCCCAAGTTTTCTTATATGTGAGCTTTTACGCCATATGCATTGCCAGGATTTGCTTCTTTTCACTCACTATGATACTTCTGAGCTGCGTGTGTGTTATTGTGATAATTTCTTCTATGGACTTTCTTCCATTCTGTAAACATATCCCAATATATCCAGGAGCTTCTAGATGTTTAATTTGTATCTGTGTTTTGTCATTGTCCTTTGTTTGGGTGGTAATCACATCTTTCTCTATGGAATACCTTGGCATAAGGTGGTATTTAATTTTATTTTTCTTAAGTTTATTTATTTATTGTGCATGTGAGAGAGAGAGAGAGAGCTAGAGGAAAAGGGGCAGAGCGAGAGAGGGAGAGAGAAAATCTGAAGCAGGCTCTGTGCTGTCAGCGCAGAGCCTCCTGGGGGCCTTGAACTCACAAACTATGCGAAACATGACCAGAGCTGGAATCAAGAGTCAGATGCTTAACCGATTGAGCCACCCAGGCATCCCCATAAAGTGATATTTTAGACAATACTTAAAAACAGAACATTACAGAAGCTTATGGACTGGGAGCTTTGAGGCGTTCCATGGCGTTTTCCTTGACAGCCTGCCTTGGCCTCAGCCGGTGTAGATTTCACCTAAGCACCTTTTATGCCCCACCCCCCAAACTTCCTGTCAGTCTAAATGCTTTCTGCTAATAATTCATACATCAGGTTTAAACTCTTCATGTCATTCAGTCCTGACACTTTGGGGCCCTCACGTGGCTGCGCAGGTGGCCCAGCTATGGTGACAAGCATTTCTGTATCACCTCTACGGCCCTTATGAGCTAGGGTGTACCGGAAGTGGCCTGCGCAGCTCACAAGCAGAGAACACAATCATCCCATTTCAGATGTGAATGGAATCCTAGGCATGATGTAGTTTCTTTCTAACAAGGGAGGAAACTGAGTCCCGGAGAGAGAGAGAATAATAATGTCATGATGGTTGTTAGAGGCGTAACCAAGAGTTCAGCACCTTTGGGATGAGTGTCTCTTGATACCCCAATTAGCATGCAAATAAGTTACATTCCAGTGAAAATGCAGGCACCTGCCAGCATCTTCAATGCATTAGCTGTTACTTTTATGAGGTTGGCTCCCTGTTACCTAGCAGCCTGGGGGACAGGGGAGCAGGAAGGGTCCATTTTGACTATGTCTTTAGCAAGTCCTATTATCTGGGAAGGGCAGTGGGGAGGAGTGGTACCTCAGGGTGGGTCACAGGCAGGCAAAAAACATTTGCTGGCTCCTTTGGGGACTTCGGGAGGGCTCAGCCCCTAACGAGGAAAGATGAGGATGTTCAGTGATATGATAAATGCACAAGCATGTTTCTGTATATATGGACATTTTTGTGCTAAGGCAAAGAAGGAGCTATTTCATACTTTTGTTTGGAGCGGGTTGTGATTCTCACAAAGCCAGATACCCGGAAAATTCTTGGAGTTCTGTTTTCTTCATTCTTTGTTTTTAAGTATTTTTTTAAATGTATTTAGGTTGAGAGAGAAAGTGAACAGAGGAGGGGCAGGGGGCGGGTGGAGAGAATCCCAAGCAGGCTCTGCACTGTCAGCGTAGATGCAGGGCTCCAGTCCCCAAACTCTGAGATCATGACCTGAGCCCAAATCAAGAGTCAGACGCTTAACCCACTAAGTCACCCAGGCGCCCCTCTTTTCTTCATTCTTTATATCTCCTCTACATTGTTATCTCTTCTTACATCTACTTTTCCTTCCTTCCTGATGCTTGGAACTATTCAAAACATCCACCACTTCCACACTGGAATTAAAAAAAATTTTTTAAGCTTATTTATTTATTTTGAGAGAGAAAGGACAAGCAGAGGAGGGCCAGAGAAAGAGGGAGAGAGAGAGAATCCTAAGCAGTCTCTGCACTGACAGCACAGAAGCTGATGTTGGGCTTGAACTCACAAACCCTGAGATCATGACCTGAGTTGAAATGAACCAACTGAGCCACCCAGGAGACTCTGGGTTTTTTTTAATGCCAAGTTTACCAAGCTGCACCCTACTTCTTAGCAATATAATCCCAATGGGATATGAAGGCTTAGTCCTTGGTCAGAAGCCTCTGAGACTGAGATCATGGGGGATAGAATGATCACAGATTTTCACACCTTCCCCAATGCGGCTAACCCGCTTGGGATGGTATTTTTCTACACTTCCTTTGATGATGTCTCGGTCTTGGAAGGTTGACAATCCTTCGTCAAGGTGTCCCTTAACAAGTGTAGTGGTTCTTTGCTTTTTTCATTACAATAACCCCACCCAGCAGGCATTTACTTTTTGGCTCTGCACAACAGAGCCTGCTTACTCCCAACATACTTCATTTGCCAAAATCATTTCACATTCCAAAATATTATATATTGCATAGTCAGTCTCTTCCAAGGGTCTCATGGGCATAAATAACTGCCAGTCCTAGTAGCTCTACTTGTAAAAGACACTTCCGATTGCAAGTGTGCCAACATCGTAAACTGACACAAAGAGAAGGAAAATAGGTCTTAGAATGAAGAGGCCAGGGGCGCCTGGGTGGCTCAGTCAGTTAAGTGTCCGACTTTGGCTCAGGTCATGATCTCTTAGTTGGTGAGTTCAGAGCCCCACATAGGGCTCTGTGCTGACAGCTCAGAGCCTGGAGCCTGCTTCAGATTCTGTGTCTCCCTCTCTCTCTGCCCCTCCTCACTCATGCTCTGTCTTTGTCTCTCAAGAATAAATAAATGTTTAAAAAATTTTTTAAAAATAAACAGGGCCACCTAGGCAGCTCAGTCGGTTAATCGTCCGGCTTTGGCTCAGGTCATGATCTCGCAGTTCGTGGGTTCCAGCCCCGCATCGGGCTCTGGGCTGACAGCTAGCTCAGAGCCTGGAAGCTGTCTTGAAGAGTCTGTATCTCCCTCTCTCTCTGACCCTCCCCTGCTCATGCTGTCTCTCTCTCAAAAGTAAATAAAAACCATAAAGAAATAATTAAAAAAAACCCAGTGCAGTGTAGTGGGAAGCAATGAGGCAGTTAAAGAATGGTGGGGGTTTGGTGGGGGACGTGTGTTGGCTGCCTGCTCAGCATTAACTGTCCCTTTCTTATGACAAAATTGCTCTATTTCGCATTAGGGACTTCAAACTTCCTTGATTTCTGCCAGTTATCTTTTTTAAAGCTATAATTGACATGTAACATTGTATTAAAGTATAATCCATGTTGGATTTTGAGAATTTTTTAAATTAATTAATTTATTTATTTATTTTTGAGAAATAGCATGAACCAGGGGAGATGCAGAGAAGAAAGAATCCCAAGCAGGCTCTGTGCTGTCAGGGCAGAACCTTACTAGGGACCCGAACTCACAAACCGTGAGATCATAACCTGAGCCAAAGTCAGGAGTCCTATGCTCAACTGACTGAGCCATCCAGGCGCCCGAAGAATTTTCTTAACTAGTCTACTTGTCTTGTCCTTTCCTTCCTCCGTCAACACTGCCCACAGCTGCAAATCCACCCCATCTGCTGTTGCAAGTCCTTCCTTGGCTCCTCATTTTCACAGAACAGATGGAAACGTCTCTGTTTCTTGGGCAATTATATATGTCAACATATTCCCAGTGACAGTGGACATGTCACCCGCTCATGGCTTTATGGATTTAAAGTGAGTTGTCTTCAGACTACCCCTAACCTGCTAACCTCCTCTCTAAATCAGCCCAAAGCCACCGCCGTGGCCACCTGCTCTCCTAGAGGCGTTACCTCGCCAGTCACACCCACTGCAGACACTCTGCTCCGGTGACATCTGTGCACCACAGAGAGCAATGGAGACCTACCCCAACCCCCGCCTGGCCGGCTGAGCTCCAGGCCAGCTTTGTCAGCTGGATCTTTATGGGTATTTCTGATATACTTCTAGTCTTGCCTTTCAAAGGCCAATAAGAACAAATTAAACAAAACAAGACTGAGGCACTTGGGTGACTCAGTTGGTGAAGCGTTCAAATCCGGCTCAGGTCATGATCTCAGAGCTTGTAAGTTGGAGCCATATGTCAGGCTCAGAGCCTGGAGCCTGCTTCGGATTCTGTGTCTCTCTCTCTGCTCTTCCCCTACTCACTCTCTGTCTTTCTCAAAAAAATAAATAAACATTGAAAAAATATTAAAACAAACAAACAAATAAATAAAAGAAGACTGACCACACATATAAGCGCCACGGAATGCAGGCACTATGCTAGGTGCTTTCTCTGCTCCTTTGCCTCGTTGAAGCCCCTCGAAAACCTGCTGAGTTAGGTGCTCCTATGATCTCCAACTCACCGAGGAGAACAGGGGACATTACGAACCATGTCTAGCCCCAAACTGCCCCAGCCACTGTGACATGCTCTCTTGCCTTTCCATGACCTATATTAATCATAGCCCATGCAGCTCACCTTTCTAAAAAGTTTTTCTTATGTTTATTCATTTATTTCTGAGAGAGACAGAGACACTGAGAGAGAGAGTCTCAAGCAGGCTCCTAGCTCAGTGCAGAGCCCAACGTGGGGCTCAGTCCATGAACAGTGAGATGATGACCTGAGCCAAAATCCAGAGTTGGACGCTCAACTGATGGAGCCTGCCAGGCGCCCTGACTCTGCTCATCATTTCGCATGGATGTCTAGTTTCCCTGGTGTGACCTGAACATCCAGCCAGGCTCTTCCCCGGACCCCAGGAAGTACCACCCAGCATCACGAATGTGGTTGCTCCTTGATTTTCTTCAGTTCTACAGTATTCATCATAGATGCTGCCTCAACTCCCTTTACATACGAGAGGAAGTACAAATAACAAAATGCAAGGCCGTGGGTTCTGGATGATTCTAACAGGGATGTAACAGGGTCCAGTTCATGGTTTGTTTGTCTCTTAAAATTTCCCTCTGAGAATGCTGGGGAGGGTGGATTGGGGTGGAAACAAATTTCTAGAAGGACAACAGCTATTGCCACTATGTCAGCTCTCAACAGATTTGATACATACAGTCCATAAAATATACACATACACACACACAACTATTTGACATGCATACGCCATAGGACTTTAATTCATAAGCATGATTTTTCTTACAAGTTTTTTTTTGCTGGGCCACAAAGATGCTTCTGCTGGTGACTTTCTATCACTTGTGGATGTGGCAGGCACTTTTATTAGCAGTGGTGGGTATAAATAATGCTACAGCAAAAACTAAGTCCTGGAACCTCGGCATTAATCCACAACGGTTTACTTCCAGCCCTCTCAACATCCAGTGTGGGTCTGGAAGCTCTCAAGAATTCCAGCTACTTCCAATTCCAGGCACGGCCCTCACATCACGTGGCCTCCATGCTCACTGCCCAAAACGAACGCCCATCAGATTTATGCTGCCTCAGCCCGGAAGTGAACAAAGTTACTTCCGCTCCTGTTTCATGGTCTCAAGTTAGCCACACAGTTCCACCTAACCCTACAGGCGTGGAAGGGTCACCTAGCAAGGAAGGTGGGTCAGTGCAGGTGCCATCACCAGCCTGTACCCCAGCTCCCAGGAAGTGTCTGATGAATGAGCAAAATATGACCACTAGGAAACGCAGATGTCCATGGTAGATATCAAGGATATGTACTGAAAATTCGATGTTCCTATAAAACGGGATTTCCCTTAGAAAAGTTTTCCTGATGGTTCTGTGCTGTCTTTTTTTTTTTTCAATGTTTATTTATTTTTGAGAGAGAGAGACAGAGTGTGAGCAGGGGAGGGGTAGAGAGAGAAGAAGACATAGATTCCCAATCAGGCTCCAGACTGAGCTGTCAGCGTAGAGCCCAACGCAGAGCTCAAACCCACAAACCATGAATCATGACCTGGGCTGAAGTCAGACACTTAACCACCTGAGTTTCTCAGGTGTTCCAAGCTCTGTGCTGTCTTTTGATCTCATTTTCCCCCACTTGGGTCACCGGCAGCAGTGGTTACGATTCTGAAGGATTTGCGTTCCATTCTATGGTTCAATAAGAAATAAGGACTTTTGTTCTTTCTTAATTTCTCAGGACTGAGGGACATTTTGACCAGAACTCTGGCTTGGGGAACAGACCCCAGCAGAGCCCCAGTGAGAGGTGGGTGCCGGGCCCTTTGACAGGCTGTTGCTGGATCGTTCCTCCAACTCCTCTGCCTTTTTCTCCTGTGTGACTCCGATTTTTGGCTCAGAAAAACTACAAATTGCTACATGGCACAAACCTTCAAGGTTACTCTTAAATAATCAAAACCACACAGATTAAATCCTTAACTGCTCTACTGTAGACTATAATTTGGGGGAGGGTTTTATTTTTTTTCCAGTTATGTATATATCTTATTGAATTCAGTCTAGCAAATACAGCCTTTTGGCTCCTCTTGGGTTAGGTCAAAGCAGTGAGACATGGAAAGATGTATAACTAATTTAGGAACTTTCGTGGTTTATGTGCTCCTTCATGACTCCTGAAATCGCCAAAGAATTCATCAAGAAAAGATGCTTCCTGAGGGGTAGGGATGTTGCTGCAACCTTGTGTTGGACACTCAGGGACAGTTTCCAGGGCTCCGTCTATAATGGAGATCTTCAGTGAGACGAGTGAGGAGTGCTCACAGCCATAGAGCGAGTAGAATTCTTTTTGGTCACCCTTATGTGGTGGGTCAGGGCAGGAAAAAGATCTATTTGCCTATGTGGACAATACAAATGTAGGGCTGTTCCCTCAGCCAAGGACGTGCAAGGGTTAGAACATAATAATGCACATCGGGGCACCTGGGTGGCTCCGTCAGGTAAGTGTCTGACTGTGGCTCAGGTCATGATCTCGCAGTTCATGAGTTCAACCCCAGCTTCTGACACCGTGTAGACAACTCAGAACCTGGAGCCTGCTTCGGATTCTGTGACTCCCTCTCTCTCTCTGCCCTTCGCCTGCTTGCACTCTACCTCTCTCTGTCTTTCAAACATAAATAAACATTAAAAAAAAAAACTTAAAAGAATAAGGCATGTTGAATTAAGAGGCTAACAGTATCTTCATTTTGTATCTGATTTCCCTTCCAAAGCCGTTAGCTCTGACGTGTCATCCTTGATTGGCTTTAAAAACACAAAACAAGGCCACAGCGGGTTTTTTTTGGTATTTTTTTCCTGCCGTTGTTCTCGTGACACTTATTTTGAACAGAGAGTGACTCCACCAGAAACAACAGCTGAAGGCTCAGATGTTATTGATGACACTCCACGGAAAACATTCTAAGTGAGTCTGTTTAGGGCAATTTAGAAATACAGAGAGGTAGGAGATAAGCAGAAATCATTTTTTCCCTATTACAGAGGTCATTTGCATGGAAACTACGGTCCTAATTGGTTTAACTTGGCACTTGTAATATGGGCATTGTGTTGTGTCTTTATCTTCAAAGAGTTCCGTGAACAATGGGGCTAATTCTTCCAGAAAGCTCCTGCTTAGTTTTTCAAACTGTGAGTCCTGAAGCTGAGGCCATGTTTGCCTGCACGTAGCTGGTGACTTGGGGCTGACAGCCTTTTCTCCCTGATCCAAGCCCCGCACCCAGGCTGGCAGGTGGGGGACCGTGTCACCCTGGGCTGTAGCCTGGGGAAGAAGGTCACCCAGAGAGTTACAATCCTCTCCCGAGAACAAGGAAAGACAAAAAACCCCGAACACGAGGACCACCAAAGCTGAAAGAGCATTTCTGGGGGAGCTCGAAGACGAGGATACCAGGTCAGTCTGGAAGCTGCTTCAGTTCTTCCTAAGGCCCAAGCTTCGGGTCCCTTCCTGCTTCTCCAGCAGGACTTCCGGTGAATGTGCCAGTCCCTAGCCCTTTCTCCTCAGCAGCACCTGAAATTCTACCAAGCGTGAGGACTCAGAGACTTGTTTTAAGATGCAGGGAAGGGGTGCCTGGGTGGCTCAGTTGGTTAAGCGTCCAACTTCAGATCAGGTCACAATCTCACGGTTCATGAGTTCAAGACCCACATGGGGCTCTCTGCTGTCAGCATAGAGCCCACTTTGGATCCTCTGTCCCCATTCCCCCTGCTCTGTCCCTCCCCTACTGGTTCCTTCTCTTTCTTTTTCTCCTTCTCTCTCTCAAAAATAAATAAATAAGGGCACCTGGGTGGCTCAGTTGGTTAAGCAGACGTGGCTCAGGTCATGATCTCACAGTTCATGAGTTCGATCCCCACATCAGGCTCTGTGCTGACAGCTCAGAGCCTGGAGCCTGCTTTGGATTCTGTGTCTCCTACTCTCTGGGCCCCACCCCTGCTCGCGAATTCTCTCTCTCTCTCTCTCTCAAAAATAAAGAAACATTAAAATAAATAAATAAATAAATAAATAAACTTTAAGTGCAGGTAAAAGACAGCTTTATCTTAGTCAGTATGTACAAGGGACTATCAGGAAAATTCCAGCACTTGCTACAACATGGGTGACCCTTGACAACACTGTGTTGAGTGAAATAAGCCAAACACAAAAAGACAGATGCTGGATGAACCCACTTACAGGAGGTACCTCCAGTGGTCAAGTTCATGGAGAGAGAGAATAGGATGGTGGCGGGGGTGGGGGCTGGAGGAGTGAAGAATGGGGAGACACTGTTTAATGTGGACGGAGTTTGGGTTTTGCGAGTTGAGGAGAATTGTGCGGCCGGGTGGTGAGGGCGTTGGCGCAGCGACATGAATGTGCTTGATGCCACCGAGCTGCGCACTTGGCCATGGTCGAGATGGTAAATTTTCTGTTGTATATCTTTCACTATTTTAAAAAGCCTCTCTCTCGACACCTGGCTGGGGTTGATGGGGGGAGAAGATTAAAGCCCGAGAAGAAGAGGGAGGGCAGGAGTTTTTAGACTCAGTTTTGTATTTCGACGTCCTCACTGGGCAGTTTGTGAGGGCGGCCTCGTGGTCTGAGTAGCACATTTGTTGGGGACTTTGGGGTTGGGGGCCACCAAGGCGGGGGACTGGGGGACAGAGGTGCTTGGTGCTACAGCAGAGCATTCCTGAAGCTGGTCAGTCTTCTGGATACGAGGCTGGACCACCCAGAGCGCTGAGCACACACTCTTTGTCCCCATTGCTGCCCGTGACCCATGAGACTGCCTCAGGCAGAGGGGACAGGGGTGCTCCCCGGGGACATCACAGTCCTTGGAGGCTCATGCCTGCCCGCACCTCAGCCAGAGCATTTCCATCCTCCAGCCTCCCTGGGTAAGCGCCTCCCCTGGCTGTGTTTCCACTGCCATTCAAATCTCATCCACCTTACTTTTTCCTGGGATTCCCCATCATTCCGTCCATCAGTAACACCACTTTTTATTTGTCATTGAGGTCACATTGTGTCCCCCCCCCCCCACCGCCCCGTCTATCTTCTCTGTCATTTCTAAGAACCTGGGGTGGGCAGGTGAGGCTGGCTCAGACCCTGTTCAATCTTTCCTCAGAACCCAAGTTCATTCGTGTCCGGGCTAATGTTTTATTAAGGAAATACGTTTTCCCGTTACAAAGCTAAAACTCGCGGTGGGGTGATTGCTTCCGGGGTCTCAGCAATTGGTCACAGAGCCAGCGCTGGGTCCCTCTTCTAGACGGTCCATGACCGCCTCCTCTGCCCATCTCCTACCTCTCAGGATTCTCGAAGATTCCGTTGCTAAGCCTCCCGTCTTCCCGCTTCACACTCCCGCCATCGTGAACTTCAGTGATTAACATCTCCCGAATTTATGTTAACAACCGCCAAACAGCTCTTCCGAGCTCCGCGCCCACTAATACACATTTAACCTTAAACTTGCTAACAGTGATCCACAGGCTTGTTTCTATTTTAGTGAAAAGCAGCACGCCCAGCCCCACTAGCAAATCACTCTTTATGTCCTGACGATTCTACGCGCCGCCACCTGAATATAACCTGATTTTCCTCTCTTCTGTCTTCTGTGTTTTCTTAGGTTGAGCGCATCACCTCTCTGGCCAAGGTCACTGGCATAGCTCCCCACCTGGCTAGCCCACTTCTGATTCACTCTCCATGCCAATGGGCAGGTTTCTAGTTTTCAATATTGGAGAGATCTATCTACTTTATAGTACTGAAGACCCTTACATAAGAAACATGTGCTTTTGAACCTAATAAGGTAGAGAAAACGAGGAGCCTCTCCTTTCTACACCTCCGAGGTCACTGACCTCACCTGCAGTGTGCCTTTTCACGCTGTTTCTGTACACCCATTTAAACACTTTGTGGCACACATTTTTCTGGTGTTCACAAACACGAGATCACGCCATAAATGAAACTTTGCAAGTCGCTTTCTTCAGATAGAACAGATGATTCTGAAATAGAAATCGCAGTTCTGGCTGCGCCCTTAAGGACTCCCCTTCGCCTGTAGGTATCCCAAACTCCTCTGCACCTCTTTGTTCTTGCCCGTTTCTCCAGCTGAATCCTCTGTCATTCCCTCCTGCCCACCTGCTCTGACAATACCAACCGACTGCTGCTCGTCTTGTGAATGCCCCTCCCTCCTGGGGGTTCCCCCTCCACATCAAATGCTGTCCCTTGCTTTAGTCTTCTGGTCCCCTCCTCCTAACCTCTGGAGGCACAACAATGATATCACTTCCTTCCTTCCACAGAGCGCCCCATCATTACAGTGGATTACAGTGTAATAAATGGCTGTGTTTCCCACTAGGGCTACAAGTTCTGTGAGGGGGCTCAGATCACATCCTTTTTGGGGGTTACGGGTTGTGGGTTGTGGAGGCCTGAGTGGAGGTGCGTGGTAGGCACTGGTAAATATTTGTTGAATAAGCCGATGTATTAGTAAGTAATCAGTGAACAGACCATCGGTTACCAAGGCCAGGTCCCTGGGAGTTAGTGACCCATGATCCTTTGCTGCTCTCCTCCTTCCTTTACTAGCTAACCCATCAGTGAACCTGACCAGCTCTCCTTTCAAAACATGGCCCAAATTGGGGCAGCTGGGTGGCTCAGTTGGTTGAACGTCCGGTTTTGGCTCAGGTCATGATCTCACAGTTCGTGGGTTCAAGTTCCACGTCAGGCTCTGTGCTGACAGCTCAGAGCCTGGAGCCTGGAGCCTGCTTCAGATTCTGTGTCTCTCTCTCTCTCTGACCCTCCCCTGCTCATGCTCGCTCTCTCTCTCTCTCTCTCTCTCTCTCTCTGTCTCTCTCTCTCTCAAAAATAAATAAAACATTAAAAAAACTTAAAACAACAACAACAAAAACATGGCCCAAATAAAATCACTTCTCCCAGTCTGCACCGCTCCTGCTTTGCTCGAAAGCATCTCACCCTTTTCTTGAGTCAAGCTTCTATCTTAACCCAAGGTATTCTCCTCATAGCAGCAGGAAGGAGTGTTTAATATTGTGAATCGGCTATCAGTTCCCACCCCAAATCCTCAGCGTCTTGTCTCTGTACATGGGGTAAAGCCTGAACCCTTCACCATAACCTTTAAAAGAAAGATAACAGGGGCGCCTGGGGGTTCAGTTAAGGGTCCGACTTCGACTCAGGTCAGGATCTCATGATTTGTGAGTTTGAGCCCTGAGTCAGGCTCTGTGCTGACAGCTCAGAGCCTGGAGCCTGCTTCGGATTCTGTGTCTCCCTCTCTCGATGGCCCCCCACCATTCATGCTCTGTCTCTCAAAAATAAATAAATGTTAAAAATTAATTTAAAAAAGATAATTCCCCATAAAATTATGCCCAAGTACACTTGTCATTGTACTGTCCCAGAAACATGCCAAGCCTGCTCCTGCCTCAGGGCCTTTACATTTGCTACCCCTCTCCTCGCCTCTCCCCTCCACTTCCAACCCTGGAATATTCCTCTCCTCCATCTTCACACAGCTGGCTTCTCTTGCCACTTAGAGCTGAGCTCAAATGTCACCTCCTGAAGGAATCCTGAATTTTTGATGAGGCTAAGTAGCCCCACTTTAAGGGTCTGCCCCATGTAGCTTTCCTGGTACTGGTATTTATTTATTTTCTTGCTTGTTTGTTTCTGTCTCCCCAGCCCTGGAATGTGAGATCCCGAGGCCAAGCACCATATCTCCATCTTCGTTACTGGGATCAGCAGGGTGCCTAGCACAGACCTGCCTTAGAGCAGGTGCTCAGTGAAGAGTGACCAAATGAATGAATGTATGGAATGTGGACGGCCAGAGAGAATGAGAACGACGTGAACTCTATTACTGTCTCTGGCATTTACTAAGCTGTGCGGACTCCAGAACATTTCTTAAATTCTTTTTATTAAATTTACTTATTTATTTTGAGAGAGAGCAGCAGAAGTGGGAGAGAGAGAGAGAGAGAGAGAGAGAGAGAGAGAGAATCCCAAGCAGGCTTTGCCCTGCCAGTGTAGAGCCTGATGCAAGGGCTCAGTCTCACAAACTGTGAGATCATGACCCGAGCCCAGATCAAGAGTCAGATGCTTAATTGACTGAGCCAGCCAGGTGTCCCATTGACAGCATTTCTTAACTCTTGAATCATGCAAAAATGACTTTGAGAACATCACTTGCGTTATGGATTTCTGCAAGAGTTTAGATTGGCTAATGGATGTGAAAATTCCCTTCTAAGCAAAGTAAAAGCATATTTTATCAGTCTCCTTGGTAATAACCCGAATTACCCGAGCTGTAGTCTCTTTAACATCCAACAAGCAGATCTCTCTGACCTGTACTTGCTGCTCCACTAAAGGAACTGCTCGAGAATCCCCAGGAGGCATCGGTGCTCCACTTAAAGTTGCAATTACAAGGGTGGACCAGCTGTCCAATCAAGAGATTGTGCAAGAGGGGATGAACTACAAAGAGGACCGTGCTGATTTATCAACAGCACTGAGGAAGGGTAACATCCTTCAGGAGTACCTTCTCAGGAAGCTACCGTCTTGAAACACCGAATTCTCCGAAAG
>NC_043716.1:7638048-7680762 GCF_006229205.1 Suricata suricatta
GAGAGAGAGAGAGAGAGAGAGAGAAGGAGAGAGAGAGAGCATGCATGGGGGGACGGAGAGAGAGCACATGCATAGGGGGGAGGATGAGAGAGTGCATGCATGGGGGGTAGGGAGAGAGAGTGCATGCATGGGGCGGGGAGAGAGGGGCAGAAGGAGAGGGGGAATCTCAACCAAACTTCACACTCAGCACAGAGCCCGTCGAAGGGCCTGACCTCACAACCCTGGGATCATGACCTGAGCTGAAATCAAGAGTTGGATGCTCAACGGACTGAGCCACCCAGGCGCCCCTCCACTCCACTTTCCATCTCATTTTTGTCCAGATGCAATCTAGCAGTGCTTTGGGTGCATGTATCATAATTACTTAACCACGTCTAATTTTGTACATTTAGATCAGTTCCAATTTGTGCTGTTATTTTAACTTGACCACACAAACATCTCTGCACATACATTTTAGTACCAATTTCTCATGATCTTCTTAGACAAACTTCCAGAACCGAAAATAATAAGGTGAGGGTATGAAAAAAATAGTACAGCTCTTTGTACACATTTCCAACTTTTTCTTTGTGGCTCTTTCCTTTGGAATTATGCTTAGAAAGGGCTAGCATACCCAATCATTGTGAAATATTCACCTATATTTCTTCTAGTTATTTTATGATGTACTCTCCCATTTATCTTTTTTCAATGTATGGCATCATATAGAGATTGATTTCTCCCTCCGATTATTCATTTTTTCCTAGAAAGGAAAACTTCATTAGATAGTAAGTGATTTCATGTGTCTGGATCTATTTGTTGGCTTATATTCTGTTCAATGTACAGTCTTTTACTGTTTTAGTACCACAAGGCTTTAATTATGGCCGTGTTAGTACTTCAGTGAATCAATCTGTTTATTGATCCTTTGGGCTATATCCTGCACTGAGCTGAGGATTGGCACATAATGATAAGCCAGAAAGACACAGCCCCTGACCTCACAGAACTTACAGCTGAGCGGGGGACAGACATTAACCAAGGAAACAAAGCAATGTCGTACCATTAGGAACCGCGATAGACATAGCGGACCAGAAGCATTGGACTCTCTGGTTAAGAATACCATTGAAGGACTTTAATCAGATTTCTCTTCTTTATCTTCTTTTTACTTTTTCCTTTCTCCTCTTCCCCCTCCTCCTCCCTCTCCTCCTCCTCTCTCTTCTTTTTTGTTTAGGATAACAATGGCCACTGAATAAAGAGGAGATGAGAGGTGGTCAACAATGACAGAAGACCAATCTGCAGAGCAATGGCAATAATATGATATAAGATGGATGCTAATTAAAAGGTAAATATGTTGCTAAATTCATTAAATCTTTAGATTATAGAACCGAAGAAGACCCAGTGATGGATGAAATGTGGAAATCGGGAAAATGGAGGTATCGAAAATTACTCCAATATTTTTAGTCTGAGGGACAAGGATATTGTGATGCTCTGTATAGAGAAAAAGTAGGCAGAAGATGGAACTGGATTGGGGGTAGGATAGAAATAAGAGTTCTCTTTTAGACGGGAGTAAACCTGGATGGCCATGAAACATTCTCAAGCTACCATGGTCAATGGGGTCATCAGGTTCAGAAGAGAACTGTGCACTAGGAGACATTGGTTTGTGGGTGAAGGCAAGCAGAGCAAAACAGGGAGAAGAAAAGTCAAGGCAGGACCAAGCCCTGAGTAAATAACTCCAGCCTGTAGACATTAGAATAAGGAGGCTCAGTGTCAAGTGGGAAAATGGGACCAAGAAGCGAGAAGAAACCAGCAGAGCATGGTGTCACCAGACAAGGGGTGGGAGGGTCCAGAGTGAAATGGTGCTGCCATCTTTGGTGAGATGATTATGTAGACAAATCCTCTGAACTTGGCAGGTACGTCTCTGAAGGTACAGGCAGTAGTGACATGTTGGAGGTAGACAACAGACTGGGGGGAAAGTCGAATCTAATTTCAAGAGCAAACAAAACTGTCTTCTCTTTTGAAGAACTTTGGCCATGGAGACATGAAATAAGGTGATGTGAGAGATGTACACACTCAGGAGTTTTGTTTGTTTTTTTGTTTTGTTTTGGTTTCATTTTGGCTGTTGTTGTGATTGAAAACATTAGAGATGTTTCTGGGCTGATAGCAATAATCCAGGAGAGAGAGGGAAGGAGAGAGAGAGAGAGGCTGGACCTTCTAGACACAATCATGCATTTTATATCTTCTTAGTGAAAAGATTGTCCCATTTCATGATTTTTGCCTTTGGTTCTAAGTTGTGTGATCAAAACATTAGCTTTGGGTCACCTGGTTTATTTCAGTTTGTATGTGCCATATTTATCTGTACTCATTCTTTATTTTTTGTCCCTCTGTGTTACTCTGTTTACTTCTGAATCTTGCACTCTGTACACAATTGGACTGTATTTTTTTCCAAATGAAAGGATGGCCCATATCTATTTATTGTACCAAGTCATGCTTGATTTTATTCTTTTTTTTTTCTCATTTCTTTCTTTGCTCTCTCCACTGCTTTTTGTATTTTACTAAATTGTTTGTTATATAACATCCTGTTTTTATTTCTCCTGGAGGATGTCTTATGTTTAAAAAAATCCTTCTTAAATTTCTCTGTTGATATTAAAATCTATTTTTCTAATGATTTCTTATAATGCTGTATTTCCTTGTATCAAGAATGGCAATATGTATTGTTTCTTTCCATGAAAAATGCACTTTTTGAATGCTTTCACTTCACCTTATCTTGCCTGCAATTCTTTCCTGACTTTTATCATTATACTCTGTGGCTTTTAAACAGAGAATTATTATTACATTTTTCTGTATTCTTTGTAAGCCTTATGCCTTCATCTGCAAAATTGTTTTGATTCTTATTTTACTGGTTTCAATAGACGCCCACCAGTGTTTGAATACTACTCATTCTTGAGTTTATATTTTGGCGCATCACTAGATTATTTTTGTAATTTAAAAAAAATACTTATTTACATTTGAGAGAGAGAGAGACAGAGCACAAGTTGGGGGAGGACAGACAGGGAGGAAGACACAGAATCCCAAGCAGGCTCCAGGCTCTGAGCTATCAGCACAGAGGCTGACACAGGGCTCCAATCCATAAACCATGGGATCATGACCTGAGTCAAGTCAGATGCCCAACTGACTGAGCCTCCAGGTGTCCCAGCACATTACTAGATTACTGATTTATGTCTTAGTGGGTTTCTGAAGCAATGAATGATACCCAAATGGTAGTTTTTTCTGTATCCTTCAATATTTTATTTAACTTCTAAATAATTGGCTTTACTATCTCCAGATGATTAATTCTTGGGTCACAAGTTTTCTACCATATACATATGAGAATGTTACCTTCATTTTCTTCTAGTGTTTGACATTATAGAGATGAAATTTTAGATCATACATTTAAAAAGTTATTTTATGGATAGCCTCTTTTGGTTTTCTTTAGGAAGACATAGCTTTTTCCTTTACCTTTCAACCATGATAATTTCATAAGACTTTTTTATTTTTATTTTTAAATTAATTTTTCCTGGCACTTGATGACACTTTTGTATCTGAAGATTTTGATCTAACCTTGGCTCTGGAAAGTTACCTTTCATTTCATCTGTTCCAGTACCTGGTTCAGAAATAATAAATTATTTTATACACTGAATATTCTGTTTGTTGTTGTTGCTGCTGCTGATATTTCTATTACTGATTTCTTTGTTTTGTCTCATTTCCAAGTATATTTTGAGAAAGCTCTTGAGTTTTTACTCCCAAATCAATAATTCCTTTTATGCCAGTGTTAATTCTACACTTCTTTGCTTTTAATACACATTTTAAGTTTTCTTCTTTTTTTTCTTATCTTGTCCATTTCTCCTTTATTTTTTCTTCAAAGTCTGTTATTGTAGTTTCCCGCGGACGGGGGCTGCTCTTCCGCCCTTCCGCTTCCAACCCAGGTTGGGGCGGCACTTGTAGGTGCGGCTGTGCGCTAGCTCGCCAGGTCCAGGCGTGCTTGTCCCCGGCTTTGAGCGCGCCTCCAGCGCGGGTCCTTCTTGAGGGAGGGAGAGAAAACAGGGCAGGAGGGAGACGCAGAGTGTGAAGACAGCACACGGTTTCTGATCAAGCCTCTCTCTCTTTTATTTAGAAAATAATACACTCTTATATAGAATTTGGAGCCGGGAACTGACCCAGGTTGGTTGCCAGGTAACAGAGTCAAATGAATATCAAAAGAAGCACCCAGACTTGCCTCTGCAATGTTGGGGAGGGGGAGCTAGCGCTGAATACCCAAAATAAGGTTTTGATCTTTTGTGCACCTTGGCCAAATCTACGTCTGGCGCAGCAAAACAGTCGCCAAAATTATTTGGGCCAGGAAATGGCAATCTCCAGCCTCCAGATGCAAATCTTGTTTTTCTCGGTATTCCCTGGAGAGCGAATATCCTTGCCTGAGGCAGCCAGAAAACTTGGCGGCTCCCGACATGTTATGATCTCATTAGTGTGTGTGCTAGTGTTCATATTTTGCTATTACTATTTTAAAAATGGATTTAGAACAAATCGGGTGATTTCTCAAATGTACTCATTGCCTGCAGTAAATAACTTAAAAATTTTTTTAATGTTTATTTATTTTTTGAGACAGAGAGAAAGACAGCACAAGCAGGGGAGGGGCAAAGAGAGTGAGAAGCAGAATTCAAAGCAGGCTCCAGGCTCTGAGCTGTCAACACAGACCCTGACATGGGGCTGGAGCTCATGAACCTTGAAATCACGTCCTGAGCTGAGATTAGATGCTTAATGGACTGAGCCACCAGGTGCCCCTCCTGCAGTAAATAATTTTTAAAGTTCACCATTCCTTGTAATGTTGACCAGTCTGAACTCTTTCTCCTATGCAGTTAAAATATGTTATAGGCTCCATATTTAGCTGACTCATCCTTAAAAGAAGAGAGGTTTATCCAGGACTGGTATTTCCCATAAATAGAATGGATAAAAATTTTCTTGAATCCTCTTACTCTCCGTCTAATTTTAGGAGTTCTCTCAACTCATGAGAGGAGGGCTGGCAAATATCTAATTCTTCCCTTGCCAAAATGAATGAGTGAAATCCTGAGATTTCCAAAGTTCTCTGCTTTGTTACTTCTCCGTGTTTCTACTCTTTCTTAGTCTTTCTGGAACATCCAGAAGCAGAGAACATCAGTGCCTACCACTATTTATTCAGCCCTATTCCATTATTGGGTCTCTTCATTCCAAACTAAAGGTAGAAGGATACTATTCAGGTGGAGAATGGGGTGGTTGGAGCAGGATTTAAATAGCCCAAAATACTGTAGGTAACATCCCTCCTGTGGAGAGGGGCATGTTTTCCACTTTTTGGTTGGTGCGGATGTTCCATCACTGGGCTGGGCAGTAGAAGTAAACCATGGGGGAAGAATGAAGCACATCCTTCCTCATGTATGTGTTCAGTCTTGACTGAGAAATAGTTCTGCACCAATAGCAGGTCAGGACTTTGTCTGAGTCCCATGTGACATGGAAATGCTTCTGAGGTTATCATAATAATTTGATTTCCAGGTAGGTTTCTCATATTGCCTTTCTTTTCTCCCTCTCTCTCTCTCTCTCTCTCTCTCTCTCTCTCTCTCTCTCTCTCTCTCTAAAATTTTAAAAGGTTTATTTACTTTTGAGAAACAGAGATAGACAGAGTACAAGTAGGAGAGGGGCAGAAATAGAAGGAGACACAGAATCCAAAGCAGGCTCCAGGCTCTGAGCTGTCAGCACATCAGTACAGAGTTTGATGTGGGGCTTGAACTCATGAATGGTGAGATCATGACCTGAGCCACAGTCAGATGCTTAACCGACTGAGCCACCCAGGTGCCTCTTTTCTTTCTTTCTTTCTTTCTTTCTTTCTTTCTTTCTTTCTTTCTTTCTTTCTTTCTTTCTTTCTTTCTTTTTCTTTCTTTCTTTCTTCCTTCCTTCCTTCCTTCCTTCCTTCCTTCCTTCCTTCCTTCCTTCCTTCCTTCCTTCCTTTCTTCCTTCCTTCCCTTCTCTCTCTCTCTCTCTCTCTCTCTCTGTTTCTTTCAAAGCTAGTTTTTGTGGTTATTTGGTCAGAAAATAGGAGACTCTTAGTTGTGAATTTCTATTCTGATTTCAACTTAACTGGAAGTCCTAAATCCACTTTCCATGCTAATATTATTAATAGCTGAGAGTTAGAATTATTACTCTAAGGTTCTGGCAAGAAAAATTCTCTCTAATAAAAGGAGGAAAATGTGGAGAGGAATTTCTGACCCTCTTCCTTCCTTTTCTGTATTGGATGTTCCTTTTCTTTTTTAAATAATAGACTTTTTAAGTATAGTCTTAGATCTACAGAAAAACTGAGCATATAGTATAAAGAGTTCCATGTGCTCACCCTAACCCACTACCTTGGCATACAATATTCCTTATTATTAATATCTTGCATTTGGTGTGATACTTTTGTTAGAATTGGTGAACTTATATTGATAGATTATTATTGACTTCAGTTTATAGTTTACATTAAGGTTCACTCGGTGTTGTGTATCCAATGGATTGTGACAAATGCACAGTGTCCTGTATCCACCATTGCAGTATCAGGAGCAGAATAGTGTCACTGCCCCAAGAGTCCCCAGCATTCCACCTACTGATAACCCTTGACCATCACTGACCTTCTTAGGATTGCCATTGTTTTGCTTTTTATAAAATGTCATACAGTGAGCAACATGTTATACATTGGTATCACATAGTATTCAGTCTCATCAGACTGGCTTTTCTCACTTAGCCATAGGCATTTTGGGTGCGTGTGGCTTTGTCTTTTTGTAGCTTGATTGCTCGTTCATTTTTAGTGCCAAACTATACTTCTTTGTATGGATTTACCACAGTTTATTCATTTACCTATGGGAGGGTGTTTTGATTGCTTCCAGCTTTAAGCAATAAGGAATAAAGCTGCCATAAACATCTCTGTGTAGTACTTGATGAAGGATTTGATTGTCTTTTGTGACAAGGTGATGCTTGGCGCAGTGGTAGGCATTTTTCCACCATGAGGTGATGTATGTGAAAAAGAAAGCAAAGTTGCTGAAATTGCAGAGTGGAAGGAAAGGAAGTATCAGGACCTTGATGACGTGTTTGAGCCAGTGGGCCAACCCTCGAGGTCTTTATTAAGCAAGCAATAAAAGTCCTTATGGATTAAGCCACTATTAGTAAAACTTCCTGTGAGGTGACACAGAAATTATCATAAGCAATGAAAGGGCTAATCGATGCCATGATCTATCCAGTTAGCATGTTTTAAATCGTGTAGCACATTTTCATTGATCTTTTTAGATACAAATACTTTAATATTGTGTATGTTTAATAAATTAGTTAATTTATTTATTGAGAGAAAGAGAGCAACTTGGGTGGGGGACGGGCAGAGAGTGAAGGGGAAAGAGAATCCCAAGCTGTCAGCACATGAAGACTGATGTGGGGCTCAGTCTCACGAACTGTGAGACCATGACCTGGGCTGAAATCAGAAGTTGGACACCCAATGGACTGAGCTCCCCATGCTTACCTTGTGTAGTTCTTAAGTAAAGTTTTCCTGATGTTTCTATGTAATGTGAACCACAGTTGATATTTTACTCTGAATGTTCATAGGTAGTAACTCGTGTGCAGTAAATATTAAATTGCAGAGACTAATAAGAGTTTCATATTCCTGTACTCACAGTGGATGCTGATTGGTAATACGTCAGATGCTTTTGCTTTTTCTTCCCTTAAAGCTTAGTCTCCTTATTCTATGCCCCTTGAAATAAGGGCATCCTCACAAATGGGAGGCTGTCAGGCAGCCAGGAAGTCCCCTTGAATGTTGGGACACACTGAATTCATTGAACATAGTCATCTAGAAGGCTAGAGAGGACACTCTGTGGTTCAGGAAGAAAATAGACTTGTGGCTGCTTCCTGATTAATGGTCTGATCTTAAAAGCATCGCAGTTTAAAAACCTTTCTCTCAATACTAATCTCTACCCTGAACGCTCTAAATCGACTAAGGCCCTGGCTTTGTTAGCCATTCTTTGCTGTCTGTAACTCACAACTATTTCCTAGGGCTGAAGCCCCCCGTTTGCCTCAATATACCTACCTCCCAAGCCTGGTTGTCAATGGTCACCTTCTGGAGTGACACACACCAAGCCATCCTTCCTTCTGCCCATCAAGCTCAAGACGTGTAAAGACCTCCGTCTTCCTCAAATCTCCTCTTCTTTAAGGTGAAATTTCTTGCATCTCTTTAATTGCTCTTCTTAATACATTATTTCGAGACCTTCTACTCCTTGGGTCTCTCCAGACTGGATGCACCCTCTCCCACCGATCCTCATCATTCATTGTGGTCCCTTCCAACACCATGTGGTAGTGTCTTAGGCTGGGCTTTCCCGGAAGTGGACCCTTGCACAGGGGTTGAAATGCAGGTGGGTATTTGGGAGGTGACCTGCACAAGCAGGAAGCACGGATGTGAGATGGGGAAGGGAAGCAAACTAATGCAAACGATGTGCGTGAGAATGTTACTGCTCCGGGCAATTTGGGGTTGATCCTGCTTTGCACCTCTCAGATGCTGAAAAGAACTTGGCCTCAGAGCTATGTCATCCCGGGTGAAGAAACTGGGCTATCTGTCCCTTCTTCCACCCATGATTAGCATTCTATATATGATCCAATAAGCACAAATTATCCTGCACACTCACTGCTTCTGTTAATACAGTCTAAGATTCTTGAATTGGGTAAGCAGCTGAATCGTGTCCTTGAATCTTTTTCATGTGTTTCTGATTGAAACCTATAGGCTTACTCACTGATAGCCAGCTCTCTGGCAAGTCGTATGTGTGTTGTTTATATGGAATTTAGTGAGTCGGAGTTGTCGATATGCAGTACTCTGTGTATCGCCTTTCTCTCTCATTCAGTAGGTTTGGATGCAGGACTCCAACCTACTGAGGTCAATTTTCTGCAGGAGTGCCCTGTTTCCAGACTGTTCCCTCCTCTCCCTCAGGCATGAGGCAAGCCTTCCCTGTCCTAATGTCTGTTCTTGTCCACTGACCCCTCTGTCACCTCTCAGACCTCTACCCACCAAAGGGCATGTTGTCCCCGATGTTGTCTTGCATGTTAAAAAATGAAGTTACACAGCTGTGGTGGAAAAAAGCCAGGAAAGCCATGCATCTAACTTGCCTTCTAGATGAAGAGCTCAGGGCATTGCGTTTTCTCTATTAATGCGTATGATTAAATCTAGATTTTTCCATGGAAAGTAATTAAACTAATATGTGTTGCAAGCTTGCAAATTTCTTTACACTGTATGAGGATGTCCACAGAAATTTTAACTTCTAAGCTTTTTAAAAACATATATATATATATATATATATATATATATATACATATGTATGTATATGTATATGTATATATATTTTTTAATCTTCTCACCATACTGGGAAGAAGAGGAGGAATTAAGCTGACATTTGCCAGTGTATCATGTGTATCATGGTATCACATGGTATCGTTGTATTTGGGCAAGTGCTTGGTCTTCCATATTTTCTGCTTTCTCATTCTCTTCTTCCTACTTGACCTCTCTGGGTGTGAAGAGAGCTCTATGGAGCCGTGACCTGGGTTGTGGGTAGTCTCATCTCTTGGGACAGGAGACCATTGACTTTGTGCCTGCAGCTACCTCTAGAACCAATGGTCTGGAACCCTGGCTTCTGTCTGTAGGCACCCAGTATACTACAGCCTCTTCATGTTGAACCTGCACCCCTGTCAGTTCAGCAGCCTTTCCACCATCTCCACATCCCTTCAGTGAGAGCCTCAGAATCTTCTGATTCTCCAAGAAACCATGAAGCACCAGGAGCGCATCAGTGGTCTATCTGCCCAGGCTCCCCCCTCCCACAAGGTGGGGCTGCCATTGCTTGCCCTGCTGAAGACACAGACCATGGTGATTTTCACAGCAGCATCTCCAGTCTATCGCCAGGGTCTCCTAACACTCCTGCCTTTGCCCAAACCTGCCTACATGTCTCTATTGTTTCTCTTTTTTGAGCTTCTGTCATAAGAAGGGGGAAAATATGAGTACACACATCTGTCTCTCTTCCCCTTTGTAGAGGAGACAATTAGTGCTCACCAAATATTCCATTTCATTCTCTTGAAGTTTGTTTGGTCCCTGTGACTATTTGGGGCCAATTACCACCTCCAGATGGAAATGGCGAGGACCAGGAATGCCTCCACCTCTCTTCTCGTGCCATAACAACTCACCAGAAGCCACAGATTTAAGGATGGCAGAGCTCCAGATTGGAGGCAGGATGCCTGCCTTGTATCCAACTTAAAAATTTCTTTACTGTTTTATTTATTTTTGATACAGAGAGAGACAGAGCATGAGAGGAGGAGGGGCAGAGAGAGAAGGAGACACAGAACCAGAAGCAGGCTCCAGGCTGTGAGCTAGCTGTCAGCACAGAGCCCGACACAGGGCTCGAACCCACGAACGTGAGATCTGACCTGAGCCGAAGTCGGAGGCTTAACCGACTGAGCCACCCAGGCGCCCCTGTATCCAACTTTAAAAGAATAAGAAACGAACATTTGCTGTGATGATCTCCCACGACGTCAGACTTTGTGACTCTGGCACACAGGTAACCACCCTGCATGACCCGCTTTCCTAGACTGCTGACGCTGGAAGGGGTAGATTTCCCAATTCATCTTCTCATTAAGAAAGGACATTTCTTATTTTGGATCCTCCTTTCTTGGAGGGGTGAAGGCATTAAGCTTCATTCCTGAATCTTCTAGATGTAAGACTGAGCCTTACTAGGACAGCGTGGTTGGATTTTGTACTAGGCTTTGTCCCCATCACACATGTTTTCATATGTAATATGTTTTCATGTGGCTCACTGAATACACACAGGAGCTCTTAGGATTGTGAATGCTGGAAGTATATGGGGGCACCTTGGTGGCTCAGTTAATTAGGCATCTGTACTCTTGATTTCAACTCAGGTCATGATCCCAGGGTCGTGAGATTGAGCCCTGCATTGGGCTCCATGCTGAGCATGGAGTCTGCTTAAGATTCGCTCTCTATCTCTCTCTCTCTCCCTCCTCCCACTTGTGCTTTCTCTTTCTTTCTTTCTTAAAAAAAAAAGTAAATTATGGAAGGAAGTTTTAGTATCAACAAAATCATCAAGGAACCAAAAGATGGTCACCTCAAATGCAAAACATGCATGGGATGTGTCATGAGCTGAATCATGATCCCCCAAAACATGCTGAAGTCCTAAATCCAAACACCTGTGACTCTAACCTTATTTGGAAATAGAGTCTTTGCAAATGCTCGTATTAATTAAAACAAGGTCACTAGGGTGGGCTCTAATCCAATACGACCAATGTCCTTACTGAAAGGGAACTCTGGACACAGAGACAGAGATGCACAGAGGACGTGAAGACAGGGAGGACGCCATCTACAAGCCAAGGAACACTCCAGGCTCCCAGAAGCTGGGAGGGAGGCAATGGGACAGAGTCTCCCTCACAACCTTGAGAAGAAGAAAACCAGCCTCAATGACACCTTGATCTAGGATCTCCTGCCCCCAGAACTGTGAGACAATACATCTCTCATTTAAGCCACTCAGCTTGTGGTGTCTGATGACATCAGCCACAGGAAACGAATACAAGATGGTAACACACCGATTTCCGGATGGGGGTGGTCCAGGGGGAGGGGGAGAAAGGGCTGGGTGGGTGGCCGGGAGGGACATCTGGTCTATCTGTAATGCTTCCCCTCTTTATGAAAAAGAGAGCTCATGGTGGAGGCACCTGGGTGGCTCATTTGATTGAGTGTCTGACTGGCTCAGGTCATGATCTCATGGTTCATGAGTTCAAGCCTCGCATGGGGCTCTGTGCTGACAGCTCAGAGCCTGGAGCCTGCCTCGGATTCTGTGTCTCCCTCTCTCTGCCCTTCCCCTGCTCTCTCTCTCTCTCTCTCTCCCAAAAATAAATAAACAGTAAAAAATAAAAAAAAGAGATCTGCATAAATACAGTAAAATATTAAATGC
This sequence comes from Suricata suricatta, assembly GCF_006229205.1. NCBI lineage: Eukaryota > Metazoa > Chordata > Mammalia > Carnivora > Herpestidae > Suricata > Suricata suricatta. The sequence goes on from NC_043716.1 coordinate 7,650,021, forward strand.
ACCAGATCTGGGGGATAGGTGGCGTGCACATGGGCGACCCACTACTGAACGTGTAGCATTAATGCATCATGGACAAACATGGTAACTGAGGTATCAGTCCTGCGGCTGTGGTTTCCTGTCTTACACAGCAGGCTCTGCCCGGCAGCGGCGGCATCATTAACCTCGCGCTGCATAACCCTGCCTTTTACACATTTGCATCTTCTGGACCCTCTGCCTATAGGCTATTTCAGAATTTCACATTCACAGCACCCACGGTCATTCATAATTTAACATTTAAAAATGCAGTTGCACCTTTCAGTAAGAATGTCGGCAGTAGAAGCAGCTGCCCAAGGCAACTGGGAGGTGGGAGGGGGTGGGGAGAGGGGAAGGGGGAGATGCGGGTGGGGATGGCAGCCCAGGATGTGACAGCCCGTGTACTTTTATCTCCATTAAGCTGTTCCACTTGCCATGGAGCTATCACCTGGCTCTGCTGAGGGACCGGAAACTCCTAGAGCCCAGGGAGAGTCCTGGGAGGAGACCAGATTGCTCCGAAGGACGGGCCACTTTCCCAGGCTTGGTAAGGTAGGGACTCAGCCCAGTGATCATCAATAGCATCCCCTTTGAACTCAGAACCCAGAATTGTGTCATAACCACTGCATTTAAAATTTATTTTTGTTTGTTTTTTTAAGTTTATTGATGTATTTTGAGAGACATAGAGATTGCAGGAGCTGGGGAGAGGCAGAGAGAGGGAGAGAGAGAATGCCAGGCAGGTTCCAGGCTGTCTGCCCAGAGCCCAGTGCAGGGCTGGAACTCACACACTGTGTGATCATGACCTAAGCCAAAACCAAAAATCAGACATTTAACCTACTGAGCCACCTGGGTGCCTCACCGCTGCATTTTTAAAAATGGTTCCACGACAGTGGAAAACTATCCTTGATACTTGTTGAAGTTATATTTTATTTTATTATGTGTGTATATATTATTCTTTAATGTTTATTTATGTTTGAGAGAGAGAGAGAGAGAGACAGAGCATAAGTGGGGGAGGAGCAGAGAGAGAGGGAGACACAGAATCCAAGAGCCCGACGCGGGGCTCACAAACCACGAGATCATGACCTGACCTGAAGCAGGACGCTTAACCGACTGAGTCACGCAAGCGCTCCTATATTTTTATTTTTAAAACATACAATGCCCATGACAAGTATGCACTTTGTAAGTGTTTTGACCTTAGGGAAGAAACTCTTTGGGCCTCAGTTTCTGCATCTATAAACTGGGGATAGCGATGGGACTATATCATAGAGTTGCTGAATTTAAATGAGTTAATACTTATAAGATGTATGGCACAGAGCTGTATTGAATATTTGCAATTTTCCTAGATTTAAGAAGTGTGTTGCCGTTTCAAAATTACTTTCCCTCTTTCTTAACTTGAGTTGTAACAGCCCTGTGTTACAGGTGGGAGTTATTAAATCCACCACCAAACTATAGACATAAATCAAATCATTATGCTGTACATGGACATGCAACAATGTTGTGTATCAATTATATATCAATTTAGAAATCACCAACACCTTTTCTTTTGACTTTGGTTTGGCTTCTAAATGATCATTTTTTAATTACGTTTTTTATTTTAACTCCGTGTGTTACAGACTAATGTATAAAATTGTTGCCTCACTATACTGTACACCTGAAACTAATAGAACATCATGATTTTTTTAAAGAGGAAACCACATTTAGAAAGCTTGAGTGTCCTGCTTTTAGCCACACAGATACCGAGTAAAAGAGCCAGGATTAGACCACGGGTTAGGGACACGTGCCACTGACAATCCATATATTACCGGAAGGGAATTAAAAAGTCAACATTTCACGGGGGCCTGGGTGGCTCAGTCGGTTCAGCATCTGACTCTCAATTTGGGCTCAGGTCATGATCTCACGGTTAGCTGAGATAGAGCGCCAACTCTGGCTCTGCACTGCCGGTGTGGAGCCTGCTTGGGATCCTCTCCCTCCCCCTCTCTCTGCCCCTGGCCTGCTCACTTTCTCTCTCAAAATAGTTTTTAAAAAAATTTAATAAATAAAAAGTCAACATTTTACAGTCTTTTCCCTAGCCTTCTATTAGGACTTCAGAGATGACTTAATTTGTAATTTTGGAGATGGTTTGTATTCATTTCTGATTGACGGTGTATTCCAAAACGTTGTGGGGAAATGTCTGAGCCTTCGACTCTCCTGTCGAGTGGTGAATACCACGTCATGAAATGTAGCGAGCCCTGCAGCAGGGCCCTTCGGTGACCGTGACTGCGTATTGGCGACAGAGAGATGCACCCTTCCGTTGTCTGTGCTCCAGGAACAGCCTGAGAAGTGAACTCGGGTCCAGACTTAGAAACTACACACATTCAGAACCCTGGGGTCTCGTTTTTAACTGTGAATACATTCTAGTGAGAAGTTCCATTCCTTCCTACCAGTGAGTGTGATTTTTGGCCAACCCGGGCCCCCTTGTGCAGATACCAACCCTGTCCAGATGTTCCAATAAAAAAGAGAAGAGAACCCTAGTTCAGCAGGCAGAGTCGAAAGCCACATACATGGTGGTGATTGTGCAGCCCAGGCGTGTCCTCACCACCACAGGTGTAATCAGGGGGGAAAGACAGATAACAGATTGTCTAGGGATGGAGGTGAACACGGTCGTTTGTGTATTTTGGTTTTCCTCTTCTGTTTTCATTAACTCAACACTCAAGGCCTCTTTGGCACTGCTGTGTTCCGGGCACATGGACGCTGGCCTGCTGTGGGCTGGGGGGTGTGTTGGGGGAAGAACTGAGCTCACCAACTTCCAATGTCAGACGTCATGTTCTCAGAACATAACTTGCGAAGTTCCCCAAAGGGATGTGGAGCAGGGTGCTCTTCGGCTCTAAGTCTGAGGAGCAGTAAATTATTTTGTGCTGCAGAGAAATCATACAAGTTTTGAACGGTAGGCTCATAAAGTCATGATTTATAATTAAATTAGACCTAAGGAAAATGTCCCGAGTTATATCTCTTTGGCTTTCTCCTGCTTTTTTGAAGGTCCCACAAATAGACTGAATGGAAATTTCACTTAAGAAATTGTTGTCATAAAATTTTATGGGACCATCTCTGTGGTTAGGGGACTGTTAAACATCCCTGCAAGGGGAAAAATAAACACAATTAGACACAGACTGGCTGCTCTGTTTGGAGGGTGAAAACCAAAGTCACAGTGGAAATGCCACGTTCATAACATTCAGCCTCAGCTGGAGTTTCTGATGCAAGATTATCGTAAAAATTCTGTCAGGTTCTAACTTTCTATTTTGTTTTACTTTGCTCCTCTTTTTCCTTCCTTCCATTTTTTAAAATAATTTTTAATGTTTATTTATTTTTGGGAGAGAGAGACAGAGTGTGAGTTGCGGGGAGGGCAGAGAGAGAAGAAGACACAGAATCGGAAGCAGGCTCCAGGCTCTGAGCTGTCAGCACAGGGCCCGACGTGGGGCTCGAACTCACGGATCATGAGATCATGACCTGAGCAGAAGTCGGGCACTTAACCAACTGAACCACCCAGGCGCCCCCACCTTCCTTTTTCTCTTTAAACAGACTTTAGTTTTTAGAGCATTTTAAGATTTACAGCAATATTAAGCACAAAAAAGAGAGATTTCTCATATACCCTCATCCCCTGCTCAAAGTCTCCCCCACTACCCATTTCCCCCAGCAGAGTAGTCTATTTTTTTAATTTTTTAACATTTATTTTTAAGAGAGAGAGAGAGAGACAGAGAGAGAGAGAGACAGAATGTGAGTGGGGGAGGGGCAGAGAAAGGGAGACAGAATCCGAAGCAGGCTCCAGGCTCTGAGCTGTCAGCACAGAGTCCAAGTGGGGTTCCAACTCACGAAGTCAGCTGCTTAACGGATTGAGCCACCCAGGTGCCCCTCAGGTTGGCTTTTTTCACTTAGCGATATGCATATAAGGTTCCTCTGTGTCTTTTCATAGCTTGGTAGCTCTTTTTTTTTCTAGTGCTGAATAATATTCCATTGCCTGAATGTATCACGGTTTACCCATTCACCCACAGGATATCTTGATTGCTTCTAAGTTTGGGCAGTTATGAATGAAGGCTGCCATACACATCCCTACGTAGGTTTTTGTGTGGACGTAAAATTTGAACTCCTTTGGGTAAATACCAGAGGGAGTGATTATTGGATCATATTGTAAATGTATGTTTAGTTTTGGGAGCGCCTGGGTGGCTCAGTCAGTTGAGCGTCCGACTTCAGCTCAGGTCATGATCTCGTGGTTCGTGGGCTTGAGTCCTAAGTCTGGCTGTCTGGTATCAGCACAGAGCCCCCTCTGGATCTTTTGTCTCCTTCTCTCTCTACCCTCCCCAGCTTGTACTCTCTAGTTTTCTAAGAAACTGCCTAAATGTCTTCCCAGGGGGCTGCACCATTTTGCATTCTCACCAGCAATGAACGAGAATTCCTGTCGCTTCATAACCTCACCAGCATTTGCTGCTGTTCGTGCTGTGGATTTTGGCCACTCTAGGAAGTGGGCAGGGGTGCCTGCTGTGGTTCTAATTTGCATGTCTTTGTAAATTAAATATGATGTCGAGCCACTTGAGCAAATGTTGAACATGACACGTGATGCTGAACATCGTGGCAGATGTTGATTTGCCATCTCTGGATCTTTAGGTGAGCTGTCCGTTAAGGTCTGTGACCCATTTTTTTTAATTGGGTTATTTGTTTTGTTGAGTTTTTAGAGCTTTTTGTATGTTTTGGCAAATGGTCCTGTATCACACGTGACTTCTACAAGTGTTTCTTCCCTTCATTCGGTTTTACAGTGTTTTTCACAGAGCAGAAATTTTAAAATTTAATCAAGTTCAGGTTATCGATTCTTTCTTCCATGGATCGTGCTTTTGGTGTTGAATCTAAAGAGTCATCTCCAAACTCAAGCTCATCCAGATTTTCTCCAATCTTATCTTTTATGAGTTTTATAGTTTCACATTTTAAATTTAGGTTTGTGACCCATTTTGAGTTAATTTTATGAAAAAAAAGGAAGATCTTTGTCTAAATGCTTTTTGTTATGTTTTAGTCTGTTTGTTTGTGACTGTACAATTGTTCCAGCACCGTGTGTTTAAAAAAAAAACAAAACATTTTTTCTCCATTGTATTGTCTTTGCTTTTGGGTCAAAGATTAATTGGCTGTGTTTATGTAAGTCAATTATCTGGGATCTCTATTCAGTTCCATTGACCTATTGGGCTATTCATTCACAAGTGCCACACACTCTTGTTTACTGTAGCCTGTAGGTCTTGAAGGCAAATAGTCTCAGTTCTTCAACTTTGGTCTTCAGTATTGTGTGAACTATATGAGGCCTTTTGCCTCTCTCTATAAACTTTAAGATCAGTTTGTTGATTTTCAGAAAATAACTGGCTGAAAGTTTCATTGGAATGACATTGAACCCATAGGTCAAGAAAGGAAGAACTGACCTCTTGACAATATTGAGTCTTCCTACCCATGAACATGGAATACTTCTCCATGCATTAGTTCTTCTATGATTTCTTTCATCAGGGTTTTCATTTTAAATTCTACTTGTTCATTGTTGGTATATAAGAAAGCATTGACTTTTTTATTATAATGTATGTCATACAGCTTTGCTATAACCACTTCTTAGTTTCAGCTTCAGTTTCAGTTGTTGATTCTTTTGTATTTTCTGCATAGATATTCATGCCAACTGCAAAGACAGTTTTATTTCTCCCTTATCAGTCTATGTACATTTTATTTCCTTTATTATCTGATTGCATTAGCTAGAATTTCTAAGATAATGTTGAAAAGGAATGGGGTGATGGGTCATCCTTGTTCTATTCCTGATCTTAGTAGGAAAGCTTCAATTTTCCTAACACTAAGTCATTAAGTATTGTGTTAATGGGTGGTTTTTGTAGTTATATTTTATCAAGTTGAAGAAATTCTTCTTTATCCCTGGTTTTCTGAGAGGTTTTTGATTTTTGTTTTAAATCATAAATGGCTGTGGATTTTGTTAATTTGTTTCTGCATTTTGGCATAACCATGTAAATTTTCTCTTTTTAGCCTACCAATGTGATGGATTCCATTCATTGATTTCTGAATGTAGGAACTGCCTTGTTTTGAATGCCTGGGATAAATCTCACTTAATATTATACATCATTGGATTTGATTTGCTAATATTTTGCTGAGGATTTTGGCATGTATGTTCATAAGAGATATTTGTCTGTACTTTTCTTTTCTTGCAATATTTTTGCGCAGTTTTGATATTAAGACAAAGCTGGCCTCACCAAATGTGGAAGTATTCCTTCTGCTTCTTTTTTAGAAAATATTGTAAAGAATTGTTATATTTTCTTCCTTAATATTCTTTTTAAATCTGTTTTTGTTTCTTTATTTTAAAATTATTATTTTTTATTTTTTATTGTGGTAAAACACATATGATACTTTATGTTATGCATATAACATGGAAAATGTTCCATGTTCACGGATAGGAAGACTCAATATTGTCAAGACTTCATAGCACTTTATGTTACGTGCATTTTTAAGTGTGAGTTCAGTAGTGTTAAGTATAGTCACATTGTGTGCAACCAACCTCCAGAACTCTTTTCTTCTTGCAGAACTGAAACTCTGTATTCATTAAACAGTTCATTTCTCTCTCCCTCTAGACCCTCGTGACCATGTTTCTATTTTCCATCGCTCTGAATTTTACCACTAGAGATACTTCATAGAAGTGGAGTCACAGAGCCTTCATCCTTTTGTGACTGGCTTATTTCATATTTCACTCAGCATATTGTCTTTAAGTTTCATCCATGTTGTAGCATATATCAGAATTTCCACCCTTTTTAAGGCTGAATAATCGTCCACTGTATGTATATACCACATTGTGTTTGGTATTTATCTGTCAGTGGATTTTTGGGTTATTTCTCTTTATACTAATAGGTGCTGCCTCAGTTGGGAGTTTGGGGTAGGACGTCAACCCATAGTGGCATAGACTGTCTCATGCATAAGTTTGTCACCATTTGCCGTGATCCTGGGTTTGGATAAAATGGGAAAACTCAACTTCCTTTGCTTTTCTGTGGCATCTCCTTTTGAATCTCTTGCACCCCAATGTTCCAGGAGATAAGAACATCCAAGAGGAGTACAAAATAACAGAATTCGTAGAATAAAGCCACAAGCTACAAACTCTCCACTTAATTTTCAGACTAAGAACTTTTATTAGGCAGTAAAGCCAACACATAGTCTAAAATGCAGCTCATACTAAATATTTAGGAGCACAGACATGGCCTCTTCCTGCTTTTAGTGCAAGTAAAATGCTCTGGCTTTTCTTTTGTCTTTACTGATGTTGCCCCCTGTAATTTGTTACCCTTTGGCAGCAAACACGCCTATCTTCCTCATAACGCCCATATTTGCCCAAAACAACTTTCTTTTCTATTTCTAACAGCTAAAATCTTTGTTTTCCTTGTGAAACATGTGGTCAACCTTAGTAAGAAGTTCTCTACTTCTCACCAAATTTCTTCAAAATATCAATAATAGCAACTGAGATATGGAGCCACTTCCTATATCCATCAAGAACTCTTGTTAGGTGCTTTAAGTATATTATCTCATTTAATCATAACAATGCATTACTCAGAGATTCAGTAGTACTCTGTGACTTACTTAAAGTCTGAAAGCCAGGAAAGAGTGGCGCTGGGATTCGGTTCTAGGACATATGACTCCTATGCATTTTTATCTGAATCACTACTTTAGAACACACCCTGTTGCATCTGAAAGGTAACTCAGCTCAAATCATCCTTCCTGATTCCAGCAATTGCAAAATGTACACACAAGCTAATAGAGTTATTTGGGGGAGGGGTGTTCAATTATATATCTATTGGGTTTTTGTTTTTTATGTTTTATTCAACTTTTTTATTCTTACTAGGCTTACCATTCATCATCTTTCTTTCCTTTGGTAAGGACACTGAACAAGAACTCTATTCTTTTAACAAATTTTTAGATGTGCAATACATTATTGTTGGCTATAGTGCAATATTGTAAAATAGATCTCTAGGGTTTATTATTCTTGACTGACTGAAACTTTGTGCCTGTCTTACTATAGCTAAAATAATTTTTAAAATTTATTTATGTATTTTGAGAGAAAGAGAGAGTGAACACTGGAGGGGCAGAAAGAGAGTAGAGAATCCCAAGCAGGTTCCACATTGTCAGCACAGAGTCCAGTATAATAATAATAATGACATATATATTGGGGCGCCTGGGTGGCTCAGTCGGTTGAGCATCTGGCTTCGGCTCAGGTCATGATCTCCCAGTTCGTGGGTTCGAGCCCCGTGTCAGGCTCTGTGCTGATGACTAGCTCAGAGCCTGGAGCCTGCTTCGGATTCTGTGTCTCCCTCTCTCTCTGACCCTCCCCTGCTCTCACTGTCTCTGTCTCTCAAAAATAAATAAAAACCATAAAAAATAATGACATATATAATTAATAATCATACATATATGTATATATACATATATATGCACATACATATAAACACATATATACATATAAATATATATACACACACATATAGATACACACACACACACACACACACACACACACACATATATATATATATATAAATTCTCTAGGTGGTAGTAACCTGCCAAAAAAGGTTATGAATAACTTGTAAGACTCAAACTGAAAAGAGGCTCAAGGGTGACTATTCACAGCCTTTGTCCTTGAGCCACTTAGACTAACTCAGTATAGTGAGTAGAGGAAGAAAGAGAAGGATTTTATTTTTTTTTTTTTTAGAGAGAAGAGTATGAGTGGGAAGGGGCAGAGAGAGGGAAGAGAGAATCTTAAGCAGGCACCATGCCCAATATGGAGCCATCATGAAGCTTGATGCAGGGCTCTATCCCATGACCCTGAGATCATGACCTGGGCTGAAATCAAGAGCTGGACACTTAACCAACTGAGCCCTGCAGGAGCCCCTGGAAGACAAGGATTTTCCAATGGGACACTGAATGTGATGCTCACCAGGTTTGTTGTTCTCCTTCCCTCCCATCTCCTGAGACATAGTCTGTACCCTTGTCTGTGCTCTGGGAGTCTGAGCCTTAGGGAGCTCACCTAGGTTTGCTTGCAGGCTGCACCCTGGCTCCGTTTGGCCCATAGGAGGTGGAAGAGACAGGAGGACTAGTGAATAGCAAGGTCATTGAGTTTCTTCTCTGCCCACTCCCTCACTTTGTGTTCATGTTCCAGAAGTAACTGATAGGGTCTCTCCCTGACCACAGCTCCTCTGGGGAGGGTCCTCCTCCATGGCTCCAGCTCCCCCAGTCTGGGTACCCTCTTCCCCTCTCCTGTTGCCTCTTCAGCCCTGGGGTAAGAATGGCCTCCACTGTTGCCTCTGTAACTAGTCCTTTGTTAAACTGTCTGCATCTAAACCATATGAGGTTCATGTTCCCTCACTAATTCACGAACTGTGACCTTTTGTTACAAGATGGGTAACTGAGTGCCATGTTCCTGAATCTATAAATCGGCCTTCAATGACACAAGTGCAGAGATGTAGAGTCCCCTCACTGAGGTCTTTCCCTCCTGCAGCTGTCACGTTGTGTCCGGACCCTCTAGTCTTGTCAGAGACCTCATTCCTGCAAGGTAGAGGCACACCCATCCCAGCCTAAAGAAGGCAGTCCCATTTCTGCATGTTTATAAAAATTAGTACCAGACACATGGTCTTGGAAGTTGGGGCTTCTTGTGGTAATAGCTGGGCTTTTTAAGAGAAAGCTTCTTAAGTCCAAAAAGACTGAGGGTCTGGCAGCCTTGAAGGGTAGAGTTACTCCCATAAACCACAGTGCACAGTGATGTACGAGAACTTTTCCAAACCTAAAGCAGATCCAGGATGGCAGTAGACAGTAGGGGAGAGGTGGGAGAGGCCATGAAGGGCAGTGGCACTGGTCAGTTCCTGAAAAGAGATCACATACAAACTGAATCCAGCCCCAGAGGAGAACCTAGAGTCCTGGGGGAGTTATAGAAAGCCTACCCCTTACGCTTGAGGTCAAGTCCATGAAAGCCAGGAGCCTACTAGGTAGTTCCCCTTCTCAGCTTATGAAACAGAAATGACAATGTGACATGGCTTATTTAGGAAGATAACATCCAATGTAGATTCCCTCTTCTGAGGACCCCATGACCTCACAGTGGTGCACGATGGGAAGTTTCTTGCACACCTTTGAGAGGCATGATGGAGGAGGTGGGCATGTCAGGGGATGGGATGGGTAAGGCTGGGATAAGGTAATGCAGAATGGACCTGGAGCCAGAGAGAGGTGTGGACACCCAGCGGTGGGTGTAGAGTGGGCCACCTGTAAAGCTCAGATCAGCGTGGAATTCTAGAGGGACTAAGACATTTCCTCCCACCGAAACCTGACACCAGGTCACTGCTGGGGCATGGTAGAAGAAAATCCTGGCTGGACCAGGTGTCTATCCAAAAGAGATGACAGACAATCTAGAAATGGCTGAATTTATCTCGAAATGGAGAGGTCCCATATTCTACCATCATCAGAATGGGTAGAAACAGAATTTGTTAAATTCAATTATAGAGAAATTAAGATAGCTCTTTATTTTTTTTCTAAGTTTGTTACTGTGACGTTTATAACTTCTAAACAGTAACCTCCATCTCTACATGTGAGATTGGGGCCATGAATGCTTCTTTTTACTTTTTCTCAGGGCCAGCTGGATCCTGGGGCTGCTAAACAGGCGAGTCAAGAAGGGATCCTCGGGATAGGAGCACTGAATACACGAGCCTGTGTGTGTGTGTGTGTGTGTGTGTGTCTGTGTGTGTATGGGTGGGTGCACATTCACACACCTGTGGAGTGGGCTTCTGTGTGTGCATGCACACATGCATCCATATCAAGTCTTCAGTTTCATGTTAAACTAGTACAAACAGGTCTATTTGATATCATTTTTGTCTTGCCCTCTCTCGACACAAATCATCGACATTTGATTGATGACTTAAAGATATGAATTTACAAGTACTGACAAAAAAAGGTGGCTTTCCTAATTAACACTGTTGGCTCCTTTAAATGAAGTAACATATTTTGAAACTGGAGGAACAGAGGCCTTTAACTCCGTGTTGTCAGATTATACTTGAAATATTTCTTGCATTTCTCAGGCCATAATGCAAGAGGGAGGAGGATCCCTTTTCAGGGAAGGATGTCTTTCTGGGAAGAAAAAGACTGTAGTCGGTGAAGCTGATTCCGGGCTGCAGACCATTCTGTCTGAGATGCTGTAAAAACCATGGTACATAGGGGATAACCCAAAGATAAGAGAATTTAGAAGGATCACAAAGGCAGTTTTCAAGTTCCAGAAGGGGAGTGGAAGACAGATTAGACTTCTTACATTGTCAGATGATAAAAAGTAAAACCCAAATTCAGTTTCTGGTGAAATTGCATTTCATAGGAGATGAACATGAGCAGAACGCTGTTCTTGGGATGCTGTTGAGGGGCGTCTAGCCTTAGCTGGGGGTCCCTTGGATCCTTTCATCCTCGCCATTCCGTGATTTGATGAAATTTCCACGCTGAGTAAACTTAAACAGAACCATGACCACTTTCCCCCCTCCTTTTTACATTTTTTTACTGGCCTGTTAACAAAGATTTAATGACCTACTAATGCTCGAGGCACTCTTGAAAAACCACTGTTGGATTAGTACTGGGCTTTCAAAAAATTAATCTTTTCTTGGTTTGTTTCTCCCAAGAAAGATGCGTGGCTGTGTTTCTCTCCCCGCCTGTTTTGGGAACCAAGTTGGGGAGAGTCAGATTTGTCTGGTGTTGAGTCCCAGTTGAAACACAACTCAGATGAGGGTTTTGTATGCTCTGTGCTTAGAATAAAGCCTTCCTGTCTATATTCCCAGTGACTGTGTTCCTCCTCTCAACTCTCACGGCTCCATCGTCATTCCAGGCGAGGCATGGGGCATGCTCGAATGAGCTGTGGCCTCCAAGATTTCCCTTCCTGTCTGTTTGGATGTTGTGAGAGGCCTCAATCATAACAACTGGGGGGGAGATATTTAGAGGAAGTCTATGGTTCTAATTTTTGACAACAAATTATTCCTAAATCCAGTCTTCAATGTGGGCACATTTCAGTGGTTCCTAAATGGTTAAAAAAAAAAGGAGGGGTGGAATTCTTACCTGGGTATACACAGTGGTATTTTCTGTATCATTTCTACGTTTTGTAACTTCAGCAAAGACAGTAGCTATCCCCTGGGATGTCTTTCCCATCTTTCCAAACATCTAAATCCTTGATGTTGACCTTGAACATGACCGAGAGCTTCCCTCAATCCCCCAGTTGGGGGAATCTCATCTCCTTCCAGAATTGCTGCAGCATGTTGCATACAAGCCTGTTGAGCATAAATTTCATTTCATGTTGCTGTTGGTGTTGCTGTCTTCTCCACAAGATTGCTTAGCGCTCAGCGGCATGGTGGTCTTCATATTTGTCCCAGGGTGGTTGGGTGTGATGCCTTGGCAGGTGGTGGGTTATTTGTGGAGGGAACAGATTAACAAATCCATTTGTTCAACATGTTCACGCACCACAGTCTCCTTGTCAGAGGGAAGCACACTGTGGACCAGTCTCCAGAGCAGGAGAAAACCCTAATGAAGATAAATGAGTTAGATTCTTTGACGCTTTCAGAATAATTGTCATGGAACACAATGAACTTCGTGGTTAGTCTTTATTCCAGAAAGTTATTTCCACCCCACAAGAGCCAATACCTGCTTTAAAATCAAATTCGGGGGCACTTGGGTGACTCAGTTGGTTAAGCAACTGACTCTAGATGTCAGCTCAGGTCATGCTCTCACAGCACTTGGGATTGAGCCCTGGGCTGGAAGTGTGCAGTGTGCTTGGGATTCTCTCCCTCTTGCTGTCTCTCTGCACCTCTCTAGCTCATGCTCTCTCTCTAAGTAAAAAAACTTAAAAATGAAATGAAATGAAATAAAGGAAATAAAATAAAGTAAAATAAAATAAAAATTGAAGGTTTAAAAAGGCCCAAAATGGACTTTGAATTTATATTATGAGCCCCTAGAGAGCCCACACCATCTTGTTTATTTTTCCCTCTGATGCACTTTGGCTTCATCCCAAGCAACTGTAGGTCTTCTGTAAATATTTAATACATTTATGAAAAAGTTAAAGAAAGTAAGAATTCATTTTAATGTATGTTATACGTGCATGGGGGCTATGCCAGTCCTTTCTGTATTGTTTCGATTTTAGTATATGGGCTGCCGAAGCGAGCACTCACTTTAATGTATGTTTGACGTCACATGATGCCGAAATGTCAGTAACTAAAATTTTACCTAATCGTTAGTACAGCTTCAGTCGAGAGGATTAAAGACATGAAACTAAAAAGCAGGCAAGAACTTTGGTTACCAGTAGTTTAGAAATATGACAGCGTACCAACAAAATTGTGGGTGATTCTGTGGCCTTATATAAACATAGCTAAGTAGAATTGTTCTCGTGAATAATGGATGTGGGGTGATGGCCATCTACTGTTTAATGGTTTTCAAACTAACGTTTAAAGGGAAATGAGTGGTTTATACCAGAATCCAAATCACAGAGTTCTCAGCCAATAGTATATATATGAGTGTTGATGTTGGATTAGCAATGGTGGCATACTAACAAGAAAGCTGAAATATTATATTATCTTTGTGGGTTAAACAAATAGATTTACACAGCAAATCTTTTTTTTGTGTGGAATAGTAAGAGTAATATTATATACAGATAATGAGGAAGACCTGCCATTTGGAGTCTAGAGAACTGGATCATTTTCTTGGCCCTGTAATGAACTAGCTCCCTCCTCTGGAAAACTCCGGTTTCATCCAGTCATAGTACTTGCAACTTTATTATAGTTAATTGCATAAATGTTTTTTATTCCATTACCTTTTCAAGGTCAGAGGCTTTCTTGTTTGTCTTCAAATTCCCAGTGATTAGCAGAGCATCAGGAGTGTGAGCGCCCAATACATATTCAGGGAATGAACTGAAATGAAGGGGTCTGATGAGATCATTAATTTCTGTTTCGGAGGTTCTGAGCTTCTCAAGATCACATACATTCAACACACATGTAATTTAAACTGTGTTCAAAGATTTTTTCAGGGGGAAACCACAGAGGGCTGTTGGTCCAATTTTTCCCCTCCAGACTGAAGAGTATAGCAATTCAATCTATGAGCTTTAGAGATAACAGTACAAACCATCAGAGAGAAACACCTACAAGTTTGCAGTATGAAAAGTATAACCTCGGAGTGCTTGGGTTGAGTGTTTCTTGATTTTGGCTCAGGTCATGATCCCAGGGTCATGGGTTTGAGTCCCATAACATGTTGGGAGTAGAGCCTGCTTGGCATTCTCTCTCTCCACCCCCCCCATCACTCTCCCTGATCTTTCCCTCCCCGCCGCTCTAAAAGAAAAGAAAAAGAAGAACCTCAATCCAACGGTATCCAGCTCATCCTTTCTCCTCAACACCATAGGCTCTGTTACCTCTTCCTGTGAATTGTGTATACCTTCCTGCCTACTTACTCTACTCTCATATATTAAGATTCTCCTTCTTGACTTGGCCTATCCCAATGTTTTGGGTTTTATCTTAAGCATCCTTACTATCTGATCCACTTAAAAAAAACAGTGTTCAATCCCTTATCTCTATCCAACTTCTTGAAAGACTTGTCCATACTTACTGTTTCCACCTCTCCTTCATCCACCTTCTCTATCCTTTTCAATCTACCATTTGCCTTCATCCATCAGTCACAGCAGCCCTGGCTAGACCTATGAGTGACTTATTGCTGAAATGAACAAACAAAGTTGGGTTGTTCTTTTCTAGCCTTCTTTTCAGGCTCATTCTCAAAAATATCTGGAAAATTGGGAATTTCTTAAAACTCAATGTGATGTCTAATTATCATCTCACTTCATATGCTTACTGTATTATCACAAGGCTATGGTTTCTTTTTAAATTTTTTTGGGGGGGAAGAGAGAGAATAATTGGGGCAGGGGGAGAAGTGGAGGGAGGAAGAGAGAGAGAGAAAGAAAAAGAGGGAATCTTACGCAGGCCTTATGCTCAGCCTGAAGCCAGACGACTCGGGACTTGATCCCATGACCCTGGGATCATGACCTGGGCCAAAATCGAGAGTCAGATGCTCAACTGACTGAACCACACAGGTGCTCCTTCAACCCCATGTTTTCAATCATTTCCTAAATATGAGCCTTCAATTTAAACTTCCAGCCCAGATCACTTCTGCCTAATGCCCTTTTGATTGTCTCAAAGACATCAAGCCAAACATGTGCCGAAACAATTCCTGTCTCCCTTTGCCACCAAGAATAGTGATGCTCTTTCAATATTTCTGTTTTGGGGAAGGGTCCTGACCATACTTCCACTATAAAATTCATACTCACTCACTGTTATTTTGAAGCCCTTCAGCAAATCCTATTGATTTTTCTCTGCTTAATATACACAGTCTGATATGTCTCTTCATCTCTACTGTCATCACTCTAGTCTGAACTATTAGTACCCACTTCCTGGACTATTTACTGCCTTCAAAGTGGTCATCCATGTCTTCCCTTGCCTTCTTCCAATACAGTCTCCAAAATGTGGCCAGATGGAACTTATCACAACCACCACCTGCTTAAATTATTCATCCTGCTTAGGAACACTTTCATGGCTTCCCACTGCTCATAAAATGAAGAATAAAATGCTTAACAAGACTTCATAATTGTGCATGTCCAGCCTCTTCTTAGCTGTCTGCTTTATCTCCCACCAGTCCCTTTGGACTTTATAGTCTTGACACTTGACTTTCTGTTTTGTCCAGTATATCTGTTTTCCTCTCTCCGATCACAACCTCTTCATGATGACAATGTTGACCATTGTTCAGAAACTGGAAAACTAAATGGTCCCCGCCCCCCACAACGCACTGAAACACAAGAACCAAAATAAGAACCCGGATCTAGCATTTGCCAATGTCCGTGGTGTAAATAATCCCAACATGACATCGGCTGGTTTGCAAATTTCCTGAGAATTTGGTAATCTGCTTTTGTGAGCCACTCCACGTGGACTCTGCACATGATGAAAACTGTTTCCTCTAACTGGATTTTCTATTCTTGTTGCTGTAAAAATGTCTTCTTACTTTGGAGAACTCAACTCAATCTCCCTGATGAGGTTCAGTCCACCCACCAGAGGTTTCCTGAGCCCCTGCAATGCCTCTTTATAGCACTTATCACATTGTACATTTACATTTATTTGACTAATGTCACTCTCCATGAGTAGACTTTTAAGCTTCATGAGTAAGAAAAACAGGTGTGCTTTTGATCCAATGAATGGTCAAAATGGGCTTTTGGCATAGAGATCCTCTTGGTTTACTGATGTCCACTTCTGCATGCATCTGAAACAGAAATTTTTGGAGCAGGGTCACTAATGAATTCCCAGTGCATGCAGACAGAGCATCTTACAAATCTACATCTAAAATTGATTGGTTCTTCTCAAGAACCCAAAGAAGTTTAGTAGAAGGAGGTAATCCTAGCTGGGTTGAATCCAGTCCCCTGAGTTTGATTGATAAATTATCTGTAGTTCACTGTTTATTCTTTATTTTTTAATTTTTTTAATGTTAATTTGTTTTTGAGAGACAGAGTGTGAGTGGGGGAGGGGAAGAGAGAGAGAAGGAGACAGGGAATCTGAAACAGGCTCCTGGCTCTGAGCTGTCAGCGCAGGGCCCGATGCAGGGCTCGAACACATGAACTGTGAGATCATGATCTGAGCTGAAGTATGATGCACAACCGACTGAGCCACTCAGGAGCCCCTCACTGCTTATTCTTTAGATAAAGTATAGTTCCTGATTTCTGTTCCCTCCTTTTCCTCTTCCCATGTAGAAAATCTGGGTTGGAACACCTGGGTGGCTCAGTTGGTTCAATATCCAACTTTGGCTCAGGTCATGATCTCACGGTTCGTGGGTTCAAGCCCCACATCAGGCTCTGTGCTGACAGCTCAGAGTCTGGAGCCTGCTTCAGATTCTGTGTCTCCCTCTCTCTTTGCCCCTCCCCTGATAACACTCTGTTTCTCTCTCTCAAAAAATAAATAAACATTAAAAAAAGAAAATCTGGGTTCAAAAGGGAAGGGGCATGGCTGATGGCACTTCCTGACAGTAGAGATGAACACTGGCAACAGCCTGCCCTTTGAAAGTCCAAATTTATCTTTCATTATGCCACTCATCCCTGTCAAATTCCCATGGTTCCCATAGAGGGTGGTATAAAATATTAATCTGTGTCTCCCTCAACTCTCATTAAGCCATTTCAAGACTTTTCCTACCTCAAACTGGAATGATCTTAGTATCCATTAAAAGCAGCTTGAACTTTATCTTTCTATGCTTTTCCCATGACATTCCTTCACTTGTTGGGTTTCTTCCCAAATCTTCCTCTAAGCTCACTTCCTCTCAAAACTTTCCTCCTGCAGTCCAGCCCAAGGGGACCAAACTCGTAGAGACGTGGCCATTTTGGGCATTGATTCAACACTGCTGTCTGTGTACATTGAATTCCCAGATGTACTTCTAACTGAGTGAACTTGGGCAGGTGACACTTTTCTAGGTTGGATTCTTTCATCAAGACGGAGTGTGAGTAGAAAAGTAAGGTGCTTTTGGGGGCCTCAGAGAGTCTTCTTAAAACTATGCATTTAAGGGACACCTGAGTGACTCAGTAGGTTAAGTGTCCAACTCTTGATTTTGGCTCAGGTCATGATCTCACTATTTGTGGGATCAAACCCCATGTCAGGCTCTGGGCTGACAGTGCAGAGCCTACTTGGTATTCTTTCTCTCCCTCTCTCTGCCCCTTCCTAACTAGCACACGTGTGTGTTCTCTCTCTCAAAATAAATAAAAATTTTTGAAAAGACTATACATTTAGACGAATTTTGTAACTTGTATCCCAAAGATTATACACTTTTTATAGTATTGAAATAGTACACAACATGTATAAATAGGGAGAATTCACATAAACATCTAAAGTTCTGGGTTCTTTAAAAACACATTTGGCAGAGCGCCTGGGTGGCTCAGTGAGTTGAGCATCCAACGTCGGTGCAGGTCATGATCTCGCAGTTTATGGGTTTGAGCCCCATGTCAGGCTCTGTGCTAACAGCTCAGGACCTGGAGCCTGGTTCAGATTCTGTGTCTCCCTCTCTCTGTGTTCCTCCCCTGCTCACGCTCTGTCTGTATCAAAAAATAAAATAAAATACATTAAAAAATTAAAAATAACACATTTGACAATATTGAGATGCCATGTCCACATGACAATAACAGATTGGGTGAGTGGCTGTCCCATCAGATGGGACCTGTGCTTTCCAGTGCCCTACCTCCTAACTGAACCTTGTTTTGCACTTGTAGACAACGAGTTTCTGGCTTTGGCTTTAAATACTTTCTTACACCATTTTTAGACTACACTATGATTCTTATTTTGCTGTTTAATGATTTATGAATGAATGACTTGTTTCCGCAGGCACCTTATAATTGCCTTGAGGCTAAGGCTTGTATCTCATGACAATGGTAGTTAACACTTTTGAGATCTTGCTATATGCCGGGCCTCGTAATAAGCATGTCACATGTATTAATTCATTTAATTGAACTTCTTTAATCCCCACACTGGCTTGGAGAATGTATTGCATATAGCAGCTTCCAAATGTACTTATGGATTATTTCATCAACTATTTGGCTAAGAGTCAGATTGGAGTTAGGCTCCCTGCGTTCAAATTTTGCTCAAATTCTACTTCCACTATAACTGTTTAACTCTGAGAAAATGCTTAAACTTCCCGTACCCAAATTCTAAACCTTATCTATCTATCTATCCATCCATCCATCATCTATATCTATCTATCTATCTATCTATCTATCTATCTATCTATCTATCATCTATGTATCTATCTACCTATCATATCTATTTATCTATCATATCTATCAATCCATCCATCCACCATTTATATCTATCTATCTATCATATCTATCATATCTATCATCAACATTAATCTATCTATCGATCTATCATTGATATCTATCTATCTACCTATCTATCATCTCTCTCTATTTATCTGTCAATATCCTATCTTTGACATATGATTCTCATCAACTAAAATGCATAGTTCAGTGAGTGGTGACAAACATTTGACAAAAACATGCATTCCTGTGGCCACCATCTTGATCATGTCCCTTTCCTCATGTCCCTTTTCAAGCAATACACACCTTTTTTTTTTTTTAATTGATAGCACTATAGATTAGTTTTAATTGTTCTGGAACTTTATGTAAATTGGATTATACAATATGATTTTTATATCATGTATTTATATATACATGGTTGGATTCTTTACTCAGCATGTTTTTGAGACCTACATGTGTTGTAACACATATAAGGGGCTCATTCTTTTTCTTTCTCTTTCTTTTTCTTTCTTTTAAATCACTAGGTAGTATTTCTTTGTATGAGTATATCACAATTTGTCCATCTGTTAGTGGACATGTGGGTTTTTTCCAGTTTGGGGATGCTATAAATAATTCTTTTATGAATATTCTTATGCAAGCCCCTTTTCTGTGGATATGCAATTTTCTCCTTCATTTTCTCATCAACAAAATAGGGCCCAAAATAATATCTACCTCTTACCACCTTCTAAGAATTAAATGAAAATATGCCTTGAATCAATAACATGATTCTTACAATTAATTATATTATTGTTTCCCAAGGGTAACTGACATACAACTTCGCTAGGTACCCAGTGAGAGTTAAGAGTTAACTCTCTCTTTTGTCTGCAAACAAAAAACTAAAGCACATCATTTCAGACCGTCCTTTACTTGAGATCATTTGAACTACACAGATACTTACATTTGAATTATCTGGATAATGTCTGCAGCTCAAATTCAAAGGTATTGAATTTTGAGTTAAACTCAAGTCACGCAAACACATGCAAAGTTGAAGGGCGTGCAAAACCAGTAATTGAGAGAGCCTGTTTATAAAAAGAACTAATACCAGCCTCATACAAGAAGCTCAGATAATTTTCTAGACTTAAAACGAATCTTATGGGATAATGTTTTGATAAGTTGAGTTGAAGTGAATTAGGGCCATGTGGGAGTATATTTTCCGTAAAAGGGACGTGAATGCTTAAACCTAATGGAAAAAAGATGCTGGTGGCAAATGCATTGAAAGTTCTGATAAACTCACCACTTGTAACACTTGCATAAACACAAACCCCAGTGCTGCTCAACTTCTCCCATGACGAGAATGCTCCCTCTCACCTGCCCTGTCACTCGCGGAGACAGGATGAAAACCTACTTCCTGGGTTGGCAGCAGACTTTATTATTTTTTATTTTTTATTTTAGCTTTTTATTTATTTTTGAGAGAGAGAGAGAGAGAGAGAGAGACAGCGTGAGCAGGAGGGGGTCAGAGAGAGAAGGAATCACAGGATCTGAAGACAGGCTCCAGGCTCTGAGCTAGCGGTCAGCAGAGACCTGACGCGGGGCTCGAACCCACAAACCGTGAGATCATGACCTGTGCCGAAGTCGGATGCTTAACTGACTGAGCCACCCAGGCGCCCCAGCAGCAGACTTTAGAGTGACATATGTCACCCCATGGGTGACTTTTCAATCACCTGCCTCTGTAACTGTATCTACCCAATATGCTCAACATTTAACATTATTTTTTTTTTTAACATGTATCTTTTTTTGAGAGACAGAGAGAGCATGAGTGGAGAAGGGGCAGAGAGAGAGGGAGACACAGAATTCGAAGCAGGCCCCAGGCTCTGAACTGTCAGCACAGAGTCTGACATGGGGCTCAAACTTACTAACCACGAGATCATGACCTGAGCCGAAGTCAGAGGCTTAACGTACTGAGCCACCCAGACACCCCTCAACGTTCTAATGTGTCCCATGTGCCCTTTATGCCAGCAGGTAAGGCAGGCCACCATTTCTTTAACTACTTTTAGGATGCCCCTGTTGAAAAGAATAACAGAAACTTACATTGTTCAGTCGTGTATCCATTGCCTTGGTCTTGACTGAGAATTACTGGAAAAACCTGTTCTATGTATACATATCTGAATTGGTTAAATGGGGTCTGATCAAAGTGAAAATTTTTTTTATTAACTAAAAAACATTTGTTTTATACCTAACAGATATGTAGGTTTGTTTCCTGTATTATATCATTATCAGTAAATATGTTTACAAATAAAGCATTTTTCTGTGTGTCCTATTATAGCCTTAGTCTTGTGGATATAGAATTAGGGAAGTCACATCGTAGGAACGTGTCAAGGCTCCTGGTGCCTATTACCAACTTGCCTTAAAATGCTCGCCCAGTTGGCATTTTTTAAACCAGTGCAGGATGGATACCACATCTCAAAGGCAATGGCTCTTAGAGTAGAAACATCTTGGCTCATCTGGGAACTGGAAATGATTTTGCATTGTTTTTAGCTTCCACTTCTCTGCTTCATAATCAGGTTGAATAGGTTTCATGTTTATTGGTCATCCCACATATGACATTAATATTTAGAAAGTCACCAATTTGTTCAACAAGAGTGTATAAAAGTCCTAGGATGGGAGCCAAAGAGTGAAAGCAACTCACATGGCCATCAACGGATGGATACGATGGGGTATATCCATACAACAGACTATTATTTGGCCCTAAAAATGGATGAGGTGCTGATTCACATTACAACATGGCTGGATCTTATCAGCGTTATGCCAAGTGGAAGAAGCCAGTGAGTTACAGAAGGTCACAGATTATGATTCCATTTGTAAAGACTATGGAGAATGGGCAAATGCATAGAAACAGAAAGTAAACTAGTCATTTCCCTGGCCTGCGGGAAGAGGACACTGGGGAGTTTCTGCTAATGGGTATGGGGTTTATTTACGGCATGATGAAAACGTTCTGGAATTGGATACTGGTGATGGCTGCATAACTTTGTGAATATAGTCAAAACCACCGAGCCCTTTAAAAACATGAATTTTGTGGTATGTGAATTATTTATCAATGTTTAACAATTATTATGTGCCAGGCATTAGAAAGGTTTGGGGAGATGCCAGATGGATAAGATGTAGGTTATAGTTCATTGGAGGAAGGTACCTTTTTATCTAAGGACACAGAAAAATGCATGGAACTAGGTCTTGCACTATTTTATTTATTTGAGTATTTATTTAAGAGGTTTTATTTATTTAAGAGGTTTTATTTATTTATTTATTTATTTATTTTTGAGAGAGAGAGAGACAGGACGTGAGTGGGGGAGGAGCAGAGAGAAAAAGAGACAGAAGCGGAAGCAGGTGCCAAGTTCTGAGCTGTCAGCATAGAGTCCTGTGTGGGGTTCATACCTATAAGCCATGAGACCATGACCGGAGCCAAAGTCAGGTGCTTAACCAATTGAGCCACCCAGGCGCCTCAGGTCTTGCATTATTTTAAAGGTCAACCTCCCCAGACTGGCTTGTAGAAGGACAGTTGAGGTAGGGATAGCCTTTGTGGATTTTCCATGGATTCTGTGATTTGGGTCCTAACTTCGTCTCCTTTGGGAGCTAGGAATTCTGGTTTTGTTCCCCTTGACTCAGTTAGTTGGAAGGTGACCAAATCTTCATGGCATGGCTGGCAATGTTCTACATTTAGGAAATCTTAATTTTTGTGCCCTCTTTTCTTAGTATCTACAGTACGATGTCAAACTAGGGAATATCTCCTTAAGGGTATCTTTGTGCCTCAGCACCTTAGTCAGGGACTGATAGTAGTCGTTCTGTCAATG
The DNA here is from genome assembly GCF_006229205.1 of Suricata suricatta. Classification (NCBI taxonomy): domain Eukaryota; kingdom Metazoa; phylum Chordata; class Mammalia; order Carnivora; family Herpestidae; genus Suricata; species Suricata suricatta. The sequence goes on from NC_043716.1 coordinate 7,672,707, forward strand.
TTGTTTAAACTTTACTCAAAATACAAATAAATTGGGGCACCTGGCTGGCTCAGTTGGAAGAGCATGTGATTCTTGATCTCAAGGTCATAAACTCAGGTCCCATGTTGGGTGTGGAGATTACTTAAAAGACTAAAATCTTTGGAGCGCCTGGTGGCTCAGTCAGTTAAGCATCCAATTTTCGCTCATGTCATGATCTCATGGTCTGGGAGTTTGAGCCCCACATTGGGCTCTGTGCTAACAGCTCAGAGCCTGGAGCCTGCTTTGGATTCTGTGTCTCCCTTTCTCTCTCTGCCCTTCCCCTGCTCATGCTCTGTTTTGCTCTCTCTCTCAAAAATAAATAGTAAAAAATTTTTTAAAAATAAAATCTTAAAAAAATAATATAAATAAGTAAATTAATAAATAACCCATCCACCACTTAATCTCTTTTCTCAGTAAGTATGAAATAACTTTGCCCAAGTAATTATTGTTTAAATTTTGCTTCATTTCATGCAGCTCTCTTGCCCGTGAGTCCTGCCTTAATACTAATGATGTTGAGCGTGGGCCATGATCTGTAAAATGGGAAGGATTTGGTCCCATTGCATTTCCCAAGTAGCTCAGAAACAGGGCTGGATTAAGAGATGGTGAGGTTGATGCTGAGACCTGGGTTTTGTCTTTTCAAGAAATTGTACAAGCAGAATTCACCTGTGTTCTCTATTTCACAGAATTCCTTGTAAAGATTAAATGAAAAACAATCATGGTATCATTTTGCAGAGCAGGATACATTCCATAAGCTGGAATCCATCATCATCATCATCATCATCATCATCATCATCATCATCAATGTATCATTCTCATATATGTTTTGACAGATGCAAATTTCTTTCAGTGGTTCAAGCAGGATGGCAGGGAATGAGATTAGGGTAGAAAATTATTGTCTCTTATTTCTCAAACTGATACCAGTTAAGGTAATATTGGTCCCCTTCTTGGGTTGTGACTAAAGAGAAATATTGCCTTGAGTTTGTTTGCTTAAATTATACGGTAAAATATGTAGGAGAACAGAGTGGTTTGTATTTCTGGGTGGATTGATCATGTGTTGGGCTGATTTATCTGAATGTACCGCAGCAAGGCGATGCTGTAACCTCTAGGTAGTGCACATCTCATTATTTTGTAGTGCCCCATGAAGGTTTTCTGGAAAATGAGGCTGAGTTATGGCTGGTCCTGGCAGGCAGTGTCATTTTTATTTGCTGTCAGTGAGTGCTGGAGAGTGAAGAGTCACAAGGGCACTATATTTTGTGTCATAAGAGATTGCCCTGTGATAAATGATCACTACACAGTGGCTGGAGACTGAACTCATCAGTCACTGGAGGGTGGTATTGACATGCACCCATCACACCGGCAGCATGGAAGCAGGAAGAGGGCTAAAAGGACCTATACTTTACGGCTCCTTTGAAGAGCAAACCATTACCTTGTGATGGAAGAAGAGGAGGTAACATTATGTGCTACCACCTTTGAACCTTTAGTGGGTGACCTGACATCTCCTAGACCATTTGTGGAAGACGCCTTCCATGATGCTAACACCACCCGATGGAGATGGTCGAATAAATGGGAAATAGAACCGAGACATTGGGCTACTTTGCCTGACTGGAGAAGACGGTTTATCAGAGATGGTGGGGGTCCTGGGCTGCACTTCTAGAGTCCAGTTAGAAACTATTTTCACTTCGTTTCTCCAAATCACTAGAAGATGCTCCATTGAGATTGTCTTAGTGGACAATTCAGTGCCATTGCATGGTCCAGGGCCAAGTGGCCCTACAGGAATTTGATTTTCCATTTCTTTTCCACTGAGAATTCAGGTCACAGATGTTTTGGGCTTTTTTGATCCACAACATCACCATCCTCCCTCTAAGTTGGTGTTACATTACAGAGTAATTGTAATTATATTACAGTTGGTGAAATTACAGAGTCACTTCTTTGTCAACTGTTTCTCTATTTCTCCCTGAAAATGCAAATGCTAATGATTTAATGAAAATGCTAAGTTTTCTTGCAGGAGAAAAGAGGGAATCTGTGGTTTTGAAAGCAATGAACACAAAGGAAGAAAGAGGGATGGTGTGAAAAAAAGAGAAGGAAGGAGTGGAGGGCCCCAAACAAACTCTGCTTTCTCTCCATTTCTTTCCATGCCTTCCAGCTGAGGCTGCCCAGATTCTTTCCATTGGAAGAAGATGGCTCTCCACAGGTGTGACCTACTTGGGGCCGAAGGATAATTGGGGGGAGATCTGAGCAGCTCCCACTTTCCCCGCCACACCCTGGAAAGGACAGCAGGTGGGGACAAGCGGGCCTCACCCTCTCTAAATGTTGCCTTCCAGATCCACCCCGAGAAGGCAGAAAGAAATGGGCATCAGGGATCAAAGGGAACCTCCCTTGTTTGTTTCACCTAAGGTAATGGAGCAGTTCCCACACCCTGCACAGAGCTGCTCTGAGTTCTTGATTCCCTAACCGGCATGAATAATGATCCGTCTGACCCTCCTTCAAGGATTAGAGCTGAGCAGATGAAAGGCTGTCCCCATTTCAGAGCAGACACTGGAATCCGGAGAGTTGTTGTTCAGCTTTTGTTTGATTAGATTACAAAATGTGTATTCATCTTACACAAATGAGAAACCAAAAAAAATCATTTAAATTAACTTACCACTACCTTAAAATAAATATGATTGATATTTTGATGATTAATCTTTAAAACTTTCTCTTTGTATGGGTACACATGTATGTTTTCAAAAATAGACTTTTACAGCACACTTTGCAACATAATTGTCCCTTACCTTATTATATATATACTGTATATGCATCCATATCTTGCTATATACCATATACATATATATACCCATACTGTGTGTGTGTGTGTGTGTATACTCATACCTTACTATATACATATATATGCCCATACTGTTTGTGTGTGTATATATATACACACACCCATGCCTATATATATATACACATACTGTATACACTTTATATATATATGGGCATATATATACAGTATGGGTATATACCATGTAAAGGGTATATACACACCTTATTATATACCCATATATATGTACCCAATCTGTGTGTGTGGATATATGTGTGTGTGTGTGCATGTATACACATATATATCCACACACATATATATATACACACACACACCCAATACCTTACTATGTACTCACACATATATATACTCATACTATATATATACACACACCCATACCTTATTATATGCATACCCATTATATATATTATACGTACACCCATACTGTGTGTGTGTATATATACATATATATACACACACCTATACTGTATATATATATATACCCATACTATGTGTGTGTACACATATATATATAATACACACCCATATATATAGTATATGCATACATATATAAGCCCATACTGTGTCTGTATGTATATATATATATATATACACCCATACCTTATATACATATATATGCCCATACTGTGTGTGTGTATACCCATACCTTATTATATACATATATATGCCCATACTGTATATGTGTGTATATATATATATACACTTCATTTTATACCCATATATACTGTATATACATCCATACCTAATTATATACCTATAATATATATCCATACTGTGTGTGCATATATACATATATATATACCCACACCATAACTTACTATACATATATATATACTTATACTATATATAATATATATACACACATGCTGTGTATATATATATACACATGTATATACACCCATATATATGTATATATCCATATATACCCATACCTTACTATATACATACATATATATGCCTATACTGTATGTGTGAGTGTATATATATATATATACACCCATAGCTTATTATATACACCTATGTCTATGCCCATGCTGTATATATATATACATATATATATACATACACATACCTTACTATACACCCATATATATATATCTATACACATATCAACACCATCTTAATACGATACCCATCACACCTTGATTTTAACTTAACGGATTTAATCAATTTCACATTATTGAAGGATTAGGTGTCTCCCTTCCATCCCTGCCTCTCTTCCTCTTATCTATCTGTATCCATGCAGCCATGTACCTTTCGGTTGCTATTGTACATTGTGCTGCAAGAACACTCTGAATGTACATTGTCTGGGCACATGAATGTAAGCTATGTGATGATGGGCACATCATTATTATTTCTCTGGAAATGAGATTCCTAGATAAATGATACATTTAAGGTCCTTAATACATAACACACGTTTTACATTCCTTTCACGAGGGTAGCAGTGTCCACTTCCTTTGAGCTTAAGACAGTGGTTTTCAACCCTCGCTACTCATTGAAATCATCTGTGGAGATGTTAGAAAAATATTGATGCCTGAGCTGTACCATAGATGAACATTTAGAGGGGAGGGGCCCAGGCATCAATATGTGTAAGAGGCTCTCTGGGTGATCCTAACACGCAGCCAGGGTTAAGAAGTCACTGGTCCAAGAGCAACCATGTTTACGCTCTTCTATGTCCATGGCAGACATCACCAGTGGAAACCCTGTTTGTGAGCCTGAGCTCAGCATCTCCTCAGCATGGTGCTGCAGACAGAACTAATCAATGACAGATCTTGCTCTGAGAGGAACTTGTTCAGATCTTCTACAACAACTGATTTTTGTTTAGGTATCTTACCAATTGTTGAGAGACGGTATTAAAACTTCTGAGGTGTGAGGGCGCCTGGGTGGCTCAGTCTGATAAATGTCCAACTCTTGATTTTGGCTCAGGTCATGATCCCAAGGTCATGGGTTCGAGACCTACATCAGGTTCCACACATGGAGTCTACTTGAGATTCTCTCTCTCTCTCTCTCTGTCTCTCTCTCAAAATACATAAATGAACATTTAAACAATGTTCCATTTTAATGTATGTATCAGCTGTTCAACTATCCCATTTTGCATCATCTTTTTGGTAGTTACTTGTAGGATTGCACTATACATCTTTGATTGTGCTCAGTTTATTTAGAATGACTATGGGTTCCTTTCTCCAACTGATACAAAACTAAGGCACCGAGAGGTAACAAGACTGCCTCTGCTCTTAAAAAGGGCTGAAAGATAAGACTATTTTACAGTGCATTTTGCTGGCTCCACGCCAAGGGGGGCGGTCGGAGCTAATTGGTTGGGTGACTGGAGGCTGCGCTGGCAGGTCAATCTCAATCTCAGACCCAGAGAAGGCGTGTTCTTCGTTGGCACTGCCACAGAGATTGCAGACACAGGGCTTTTGCATGACAAGGAGCCGAAGCCTAACAGCAACTATCTGGCTAATACAGTTCCTTCTTTGGTTCTTACGGGGCTGAGTGTCCTATTTGATGAGAATGTATTTTCTCTCCTTTGCAAATGTCAGTGCCTGATCCCTAGCTCTCCTTTCTCAATTTCATAGATAGAACATTTATCGTTGGCAGTGGAAGCTAATAAAATCCTCCAGGCAAGTTTGGCCATTTATTATGCGAATCATACTTAAGTCCCCCTCCTTGAAACACGTTTTTCTCTGTGGGTTGCCTCCTCCCGGGTGAGGGGGATATAGATTAGGCACACAGACTTACAGCAGGATCTTAGTAAACAAGAGGTCAATCCTGCCATTTCAATGAGCACTTAGCTAATTCCAACCCTGGTTTCCTTCCTGGGGGGAAAATACAACTTGCTCTCGAAAGGTCTGTCAACTCAAAGTCTCCAATTTGGTTGTATTTCCGTGGACAGCAGTGAGTCTGCGTTTTCTTGGGCTTTGCTGCTTAGGAGGGTCAGAAGACTCCCTGTGGCTGCTGGAATTTTACCCAGTTTGTGGGCTATTTTTCAGTCTGCTATTACTACTCAGGAAATTTCATAGAAAGCTGTGTCTGTGGTGCCCACAATTCCCCCAGTATTTTTTCCTGGGGCTGTGGTTAATACCCTTGAAAGCAATGAAATATGAAAAAAAAATTAAAAACTAAAAAGCATGCACCTTCAGAATGGACCAAATGCATTGCAGTCAGTCTTGGCGCTACGTTTGCAATATTGAGCTTGCTTTAGTAATTGATGGAACATGAAGTGAATTCTAAGCATCACTGTTAGTGCAGGTGACTTTGGTCTTCAGAGCAGACCACGGGGGCACAAGGTGGCATGGGCGTCTGCCATGAACAGGTTGGGTGCCAGTCAAGTTCCTCCGGGCTTTCGTGTCCTCCTCTGTAAAATGAAAGACTTGGAGGCAATCACTTTGAGGTTCCAGTTTTGCATCTAGCCAAGATGCTGGGCTCAAGCAACTAAAGGATCCCCATGCCAAGAGTGATTTTGGAGAGACCAAAGAGGAAAATATAAAGAACAGGAGGAAGCTATAATAAACTCCGGGATGATGAGGTGTGTGTGTGTGTGTGTGTGTGTGTGTGTGTGTGTGTGTGTGCACGTGTAGAGGAAGTTGGCTGGGAAAGAATAAAACAGGAAATAATTACTACAGTTCTTCTGCTTGTTCATTGCCATTGCCTTGGGATGAACACGTACCTCCCTCTCACCTGCCTTGTCTTGATCTCTGGCTCAAGAGTGCTCAAGAATCAAACTAGGGCAACACTGAAGTCCAGCATTTCTGGAAAGCCTGAGGAAAACAGATGCATGCTAGCTGGCCACCACAGAAAGTCAGCCAAAAACAGAAAAAGTTTCAGGCAAGACCTCCTAGCTACATGCTAGCAACAGAAAAAAAGGAACAAGAAAACACCAAGGAACTAAGAAGATGTATAGGGTGTGAAAACTGAAATAACTGAAATAAGTCAAACAATAGGTTTAACAAAGAGCAGGGAAGGTTCAGCAGAGGACTGATTAGTGAATTAGAAGGCACACTCTGGATATCTCCCCGGTGGAAGAAGAAAAATAGCAAGGAATATAAAATATGAAGAAAACCCAAGATATAGGTAGAAAGGAGGTAAGTTCTAAAATCTGGATAACAGGTGGGCACCTGGGTGGCTCAGTCGGTTCAAATCAATCCAACTCTTGGGGCACCTGGGTGTCTTGTCAATTACACGTTCTGACTTCAGTTCAGGTCATGATCTCATGGTTCACAAGTTCGAGTCTTGCATTGGGCTCTGTGCTGACAGCTCAAAGCCTGGAGCCTGCTTCAAATTCTGTGTCTCCTCTCTCTGCCCTTCCCCTGCTCACTCTGTCTCTTGAAAATAAACAAACATTTAAAAAAATTAAAAATAATAATAGTAAAATAAAATCTGGATAATCTGGATAATAAAAGTCCCAGAAATAGAGAGTAATTTTATTTATTTATTTATATTTATTTTTAATAATTTTTAAATGTTTATTTACTTTTGAGAGACAGTGAGAGAGAAAGAAAGAGAGAGAAAACAGGAAGGAGTGGGGGAGGGCAGAGAGAAAGGGGGACAAAGAATCCAAGGCAGGCTCCAGGCTCCGAACTGTCAGCACAGATCCCAATGCACGGCTCAAACCTCAAATCCCAAGATCATGACCTGAACTGAAGTTGGATGCTTAACCGACTGAGCCACTCAGGCACTCTGAGAAAAAAAAAATTTAAATGACAATAATGAGAGGAGAAAAAAGTGATAGAGATAAATTTTCCTTGGTTTAAAAAGAAAAAGAGGGTCGTCTGGGTGGCTCAGTCAATTAAGCGTCCCACTTTGGCTCAGGTCATGATCTCACAGTTCATGGGTTCAAGCCCCCTGTCAGACTCTGTGCTGACAGCTCAGAACCTAGAGCCTGTCTTCGGATTCTGTGTCTTCCTCTCTGTCTGACCCTCCCCTGCTCACACTGTCTCTTTCTCAAAATAAATAAAAACATTTTAAAAAATTATAAAAGAAGAAAAAAGAGAGAGAAACCCATAAGAGGTTATAAGGAAAACCTTGCACTTAGATACCTGATGGGCTGATCTTAGAATATCAAAAATATCTATGTGCCTGTTGGCCATCTGGATGTCCTCTTTGGAGAAGTGTCTATTCAGGTCTTTTGCCCATTTCTTCACTGGATCATTCATTTTTTGTGTATGTAGTTTAGTGAGCTCCTTGTATATTTTGGATACTAGCCCTTTATCTGATATG
>NC_043716.1:7680862-7681886 GCF_006229205.1 Suricata suricatta
CTCTCCACACCCTTGCCAGCATCTATAGTCTTTTGATTTGTTCATTTTAGCGACTCTGACTGGAGTGAGGTGGTATCTTAGTGTGGGTTTGATTTGAATTTCCCTGATGATGAGTGACACTGAGCATCCACCTGAAATCAGGGACATGACAGGGATGTACACTCTCACCATTGTTGTTTAACATAGTGTTGGAAGTTCTAGCATCAGCAATCAGACAACAAAAGGCAATAAAAGGCATCAGGATTGGCAAGGAAGAAGTCAAACTTTCCCTTTTCACAGACAACATGATACTCTGCATGGAAAACCTGATTGACTCCACCAGAAGCCAGTACCTTGCAGGGTACAAAGTCAACGTACAGAAATCAGTTGCATTCTTATATACTAAAAATGAAGCAACAGAAAGAGAAATCAAGAAACTGATCCCATTCACAATTGCACGAAAAATGATAAAATACCTAGGAATAAACCTAACCAAAGATGTAAAAGACCTGTATGCTGAAAACTATAGAAGACTTATGAAGGAAATTGAAGAAGACACAAAGAAATGGAAAAACATTCCATGCTCATGGCTTGGAAGAATAAACATTGTTAAAATGTCATTATTACCCCAAGCAATTTACACATGCAATGCAATCCCCATCAAAGTTACACCAGCATTCTTCTCAAAGCTAGAACAAACTATCTTAAAATTCACATGGAACCACAAAAGACCCCGAGTAGCCAAAGTTATATTGAAGAAGAAAACCAAAACGGGAGGCATCACAATCCCAGACTTTAGCCTCCACTACAAAGCTGTCATCATCAAGACAGTATGGTATTGGCACAAAAACAGACACATGGACCAATGGAATAGAATAGAGAACCCAGAACTGGACCCACAAGTATATGGCCAATTGATCTTTGACAAAGCAGGAAAGAGTGTCCAATGGAAAAAAGACAGCCTCTTCAACAGGTGGTGTTGGGAGAGCTGGACAGCAACATGTAGAAAAATGAAATTAGACCACTTTCTGACACCATTCACAAA